>NC_137189.1:15268031-15280531 GCF_960531495.2 Zeus faber
GCCACTGTCACTGTCTGGTCTGCAGGGAAACCCATCACGGCTGTCGATACCTCTCTTGTCCCCCTCTCATCTTCCGAGCGGCCGCCGACCATCGATCAGTGTCAGCGGGACACGTCCTAATAAGAGTTTTGGGGAAGAGGCCAGCGGGGCGATGCCGTCTGTCCTGATGATGACTGGGTAACAGAAGAGAAGAGAAAGAGAGAGAGAGAGAGAGAGAGAGAGAGAGAGAGAGAGAGGGGAGAGGGGAGGAAGCAAGGTTGTGAGGTGAGGATACGAGTATGAGGCAAAGGAGACAAGTCGTCCCTTTTATCACATTGGGCCATTTAAAGAAATGATTTGGATTTTTTTTTTACGTTTATCCTCTTCTCCAAACCGGAGTTCAGGAGTTCAATGTAAGTGATGGGGGGAAGAAATTAATATTCTAATTCCAGTGCCTAAACAGAAAACAGGAAGTTTCTCCGTGTTTTATACTCATCTGTAGTACATAAGTAGGTTTCATTGCAGTTCAGCCTTTTCTCCAAACTGGACCCGTGGCTGCATCCTCACAGCAGGAGTTCAATGCAAGTAATAGGTGGGACAAATCAACAAACTGTGTTCAGTGCAAAAAAATAGAATGCAGGAAGCTTCTCCCTGTTTTAATTTTTGTCTATCTATGGCTGAGCAAAAATACGTTGTTTGTAAGACAGTCAGGGCCAGTAAGTGTCTGGTAGAGTGTTGACAGCTGAGCGAGTGTTATCTTTTGCAGTTGGGGTAATCTTGCTGTGCTGACAGCGACACATAGTTACTCCCACAGCAGTCACACTCCCTCCCGCTTTATTGGAACAGCAGGAACCAAGCTGTCAGCTCTTCCCAGAGCCATGCCTCCACTGCTGCCTGAGAAATAATGACGAACACACGAAGAACCGACCAGACGTTCACTTGGATAGGGAAATATACGCAAGGTTGTTGTTAGTTGGTTGTCTCAGATCATGTCCACAACGGATTTGTCAAGCCAAGCAAGCATGAATAATCACAAATCTCTGTCACACACCCAATCCCGCCCCAAAAAAACCCATCCTGTTGTGTCTCATTTGTGACAGTGCATTAAATTGGTGCTGTCAAGTGTTGCCAACCAAAGCAAATCTGGCCCTGCTCCATAACGACCGTTTCGGGTCCTCCTTCATGATTTAGGAAGTCAAAAGTAATTGAGTGGTCGATCCGAGACTGAGAAGCGTCTGCTACTGGAATGATTATCCTCAGCCAGGATGAGAGCAGATGAGCAAACACTGGTTTGTCTTGAGTTGTGTTTATTTACCTCAACCTGCATGCAGAGGACAAGGAAGATCCATCGATCTATCTGTCTGTCTGTCTATCTATCCATCAATCTGTCTGTCTGTGTGACTACCTATCTACCTGTCTATCTATCTATCTATCTATCTATCTATCTATCTATCTATCTATCTATCTATCTATCTATCTATGTACGGTAAAAACACATTACAAATGAAAGGGTTAGGGTTAGGGTTAAGCGTCGGTAAGCGCCTAGTCTCCGGCGTGGCCTGAGTGCAGCACAAAACACTCGGAGGGATATTATTTCCCCACAGCCAGCTGTCCCCTCCATCAACCAAGGCAGCGCTGCTTACAATAGGCATTCATTCCTGCACTCAGACTTATTAGTTGCTGAATTAATTCTTCCCTCGCTGATTGGACTACGTGAGTAGAATGGCGGCCGCCGCGGTAACGGCATCCATTTAAGGTCATGAAAGTTGCCACTTAATCATTCAGTGTTTTTTAGTTTACGGGGAAGGGGGGGCTGAAAGGGGGGCTGATGTTAGCAGAGAAAATAATGAGTCCAATTAAATCCTCCAGCATCCATCCCACGTTTTCCCCACAACCCATGAGCTTCCCCAATTTGAAGTTTTAATGAAAACACTGCATGGCCGGGTTGGCCGCGGTGCTCTAATCACAATAAAAGATCTCCGTGATCTGACTATGAATCAGACGTGGATATTAAATGTGAAGTATTTTGCTGAACCGTCCTTTTCCTCCTCCTTTTGTTTGCTGCGTTTGTGATTTAAAGCCTTAATAAATCCTGGTTAGCAATCGCCATGAGTCAGAATCATTAAAGTGTGATTGGTGCTCTGTGCTCACACCTCCAAACGGTGTCTATGACCTGGTGTGACCCCGCCAGGGGAGGTGCGTCAGACAGATTCATCCCAGCAGATGGAGGTGATATGTCTCCCTCTCTCTCCCTCTCGCTCTCTATCTCTCCTGTCCTGCGTTGTCCCCCATCTTTCTGCGATCAGTCACGCTTCCCCTCTGTGAACACCACAGAAGGTGAGACTTCACACCAAAATGAAGAGATGAAAATTTTCCATTGGAAAGTAATTTGTGCTGTCTATAGATAGATAGATGGATAGATAGATAGATAATAAGATAGATAGATAGATAGATAGACAGGCAGGGAGGCAGATAGCTAGTCGTGCGTCAGGCTCGGGTAGGGAGGAGTGCAAGTTCCAGTTCAAATTGGCGTTTTAGGAACCCGCTGCATCAGCTCCAGGGGGTCTCATCCTGCTGCGTGCTGCCAAGCGGAGGAAGCACCGGTGGTTCTGCCCACTGCTTCTTTATTGTCTTCGACTTTCAGCTTCTCTTTGGCATCTGGGACACAAAAACCTGTAAACAATACAATAATTTCAACACAACACAACTTATGTCAAAATTATTTCTAAACTCAACAAGAACATCTCTTGAAATAAAAACAATCTGGTGGAAAACAACATGAATTACAGTTATCTGAGTTCCACTGAATGCAGCATTACTTCCAAGTTTTCAGAGTTCTATCTATACAGATAAAAAAAATAAAAATAGAAAATGTCATGTCAAGGGGTGGGATATATTAGGCAGCAAGTGAACAGTCAGCTGTTGAAGTTGATGCGTTTGAAGCAGGAAAAATGGGCAAGCGTAAGGATCTGAGTGACTATGACAAGGGCCAAATTGTGATGGCTAGACGACTGGGTCAGAGCACCTTGAAAACGACAGGTCTTGTGGGGTGTTCACGGTATGCAGTGGCTAGTATCTACCAAAAGTTTTCCAAGGAAGGACAACCGGTGAACTGGCAACATGGCACTCAATGCTCATTGATGCGTGTAGGGAGCGAAGTGTAGTCCGTCTGGTCTGATCCCACAGAAGAGCAACTGTGGCACAAATTGCTGAAGAAGTTAATGCTGCTGTGATAGAAAGGTGTCAGAACACACAGTGCATAGCAGCTTGCTATGCATGGTGCTGCGCGGCCGCAGACCAGTCAGAGTGCCCATGCTTACCCCGGTCCAACCCACAAAGCGCCTACAATTAGCACGCAAGCGTCAGAACTGGACCATGGAGCAGTGGAAGAAGGTGGTCTGGTCCGATTGCGTTTTCGTCATGTGGATGGCCGTGTGCATGTGTACACTATGGGAAGAAGGCAAGCCAGCGGAGGTAGTGTGATACTCTGGGCAATGCTCTGCTGGGAAACCATGGGTCCTGGCAATCATGTGGGTGGTACTTTGACAGGTACCAGCTATCTATACATTGTTGCAGACCAAGTACACGCCTTCATGGCAATAGTATTCCCTCTGTCTGCTCTGGGTCTGTCTCTGTTTCCCTCTAGCCCTCTCTAGCTCCCCCTGTCTGCCTCTAGGTTCCTCTGTCCCTGGGTCCGGGTCTCAGTCCCACGTCAAATTACCATGCAATAAACAGGTTTTAATCGGCTCCACCTCCGATCGGCTCTGATGTGAACAGGACACCTGGGCCGAGCCGTTAATTTTGGCCTGATGTGACATGCGTTGGAGTTCTGGACATTGGCACATTAATAGACAGGAAGATCCGTGTATCATTCCATCATTTCATATCCCATTTAGAATCCAAAAACAGAAGTTATTGACTTTTCCTGCATGGATAACCATGAAAAGTTGTGAGTGTGGGGATCACTCTGTGGGGAGCACAGCAGAGAACCCCCACGCTCCGAGGCACTCAAGCACTGGCCTTAGTCAGTCAACGCCCGCTGCCAAAGGACATCCTTCTGTGCACTCAGAATCGCAGCATGGAGTATCCATGCGTGGGTGCGCGCTCCATGCTGCTTCTACTGTAGTGTTCTTTTAAATGGCTCAAAATACTTTTTTCCAAGTGTTACAGTTTTATGTCGTTGTTTGTTTAAGCTTGTCAGCGAGAACAAACTGATCCAGGCGAGAAGGTGTGTCTGATGGGTATAAAACAGGTCAAATGTCATTTTCCTTATTCCACACCAGAGTTAAAGCTCCGGGAAATTTGATGGCACGACGGATTATTCCACAGAACCCTGGAATAATTACACATTATGGTGTCCGTGACGACACCATCATGGCCGACTCCACTGTACTATAAAGTTTTGAAAAACCTCATCAAGTGTGGTTCCAATTCACCTTGCCGTTTTACAATTTTTTATTTTAATTTATGTTACGCACTGCGGCGAGAAAACACCAGATGATAGATCTCATCGGCAGACCCATTAAGAGATGAATAGGACGGCGACCTGCGGAGGCTTGTCTGGAGAACAGCTCTGAGAGCGGCTTAAATCAGCCGAATGAATTAAGGTGTCTGCCGAAAAAAGAACAGCGGTGTGAACACAGTGGTCCGAGGGTCTTGCAGGGACACATGCTCCTAAACTAAAAACACACAGCTAACGTTTTATGCCTTTATTTTGCATAAATATGGTGACCCTCAAGTGGTGTTAATGAGCCTACCCTGCAGGAAATAGTGGATAATTATGAATATTTTACTATTTTATATTAAAATCTGAATTACTGTAATACATCCATAATCCCATTAGTATACATTAAAAGTTACTTGCAAATTCCAACCCAAACACAAACTTAGACACACACACACACACACACACCGGTAATTAGCTTTACTTTACATTTGGCTCATTTTGAATTCCATTTAGGTGAGATTATAGAACAATTTGAGGACATTATGATTCTGCTCCAGGAGGATGGTCACTCATCCATCCCCAGAGACGCTGCCACCAAATCTGCGACCATTAACAGCAAACAGAATTTGTTCCTTTTTACACCGATACACCAGTAAATAGCCAGCAAAACAACATGGGAAATCTTTATTTTTAAACCTTTCGTTCAATCTCGCAGACACATACAGGTAGGTGCGTCTTTCCAGAAGCAATACATTTGTGATTGTGGATGGGATTTCCGAAATGACACTTAAATCATCATTGTGTGTCGGCTTTTATTATACAGACGTTAAAAATGGATGCAGAGCTGGGTCGGAAATAGCACCTGCGGGATTAAGGGACAAAGATGAAATGGTATCAGGCCCCATGAGAAGCCTGGGTGGAGCTCTATTCCTCTGAATATCACCTCACAAAAATAAAAAAAAGAAGTGACTTTTGGGGTTTTAGATATTTATTTCTCATTTCCCACATGTGGCTTTAAGCCATCACCGCAACAAAGACAAGCTCCATCATAACTTTGTATTCCTGGGTGAGTATATAGAAGTAGACACAATAAGACATTGTGGATGGGGGAGTATTCCCCATTTCTCAGAATAGCTGCGTGCAAAAGGAGATGAAGATGAATTACACATATATATATATATATATACAGTATATATATACAGTATATATATATATATATATATATATATATATATATATATATATATATATCTTTAAGCAGGATAATGCACACTGCAAAAATTGTTCAGGAATGGTTTGAGGAACATGACAAAGAGTTCAAGGTGTTGACTTGGCCTTCAAATTCCCCGGAACTGAATCCGATCGAGCATCTGTAGGATGTGCTGGAACAACAAGCCTGATGCATGGAGGCCCCATCTCGCAACTTACAGGACTTAAAGGATCTGCTGCTAACGCCTTGTTGCCAGATACCACCGGACACCTTCAGAGGTTTGGTGGAATCCATGCCTTGATGGGTCAGATCTGTTCTGGCGGCACGAGTGGAGCTACACAATATTAGGCAGGTGGTTTTAATATTGTCTAATTTTATTAGAATGTCAATTGTTGATAGGAAATTGATAGTTGATGGTAATTGTTGATCACCTTTTTTTTTAGGTTTATTGTATATCAACTTTCTTTTACTATTTTTTTGTTATTTTTTAGGTTCATTTAATTTTTTTTGTAATTTTTTTTACATGAATTTCTTATTGCAATTTTTTTTCAAATTTGTATTTCTTGTATTTATTTGTTTGTATTTTATTGGTGATTGCTTTATTATTACTGGATACTGATTGATGATCTATATATCTATCTATCTACGTCCAATGTTTAAAAAGTCCTTCTCCAAACAGCATCTAAATTGACAAATTAATAAGAACTCGGCTGAGACAAAAAGGTTCTTTGCCAAACCCCTGTGGTTATTTAATGTACCGCATAGCTACTGTAGGTGTTCAGTTCAGTAGATGCTACGCAGCTGCTCTGAGAGTTTGTTTGGTTTTTCTCTCCCCAAAAGCTAAAAGCGAACACATCACAGCCAGAATAATTGCTTGTAAAACGTACCCTAGCAACCTGTCAGGACCACCGAGAGTCCATTTATTACACGCAACTCAGCTAAAACGAGCCATTTGCATCCGATCACAGCGCAAAGAGGCTTATTTTCACTTCAGAAACCGAGGTACCTTCTGGCAACTGCTGCATAATTCCAGCTGACTTCAGGGCGACGTTTTTTTCTCACCTACGTTTCAACTTAGCACACGCAAATTTCAGCTCAACTTTCCAACACTCCCCATATGCCCCCGCCCCAACACACACACACACACACACACACACACACACACACACACACACACACACACACAAAACTTTAAGTAAAAGCGCAGAATCACTTTTCTAAGGCTGGAGGATCCCTTGACACTCCAGGTTAGACGCGGACGATCGCAGATTGCCGAACTTCTGTATAAAGTCTGGCCGGGCACGGACCAAAGCTTCCTCGTCAATGTACACCGCTGCCCTCCTGGCCGTGACGAAGTACTGCGCTTTCCTGAAGCTCCAGCCCAGGACGTACATGAGCAGGCCGCACACGGCCGCTGTGGAACGGCCCACGCCAGCGTTGCAGTGCACGTAGACAGTGTGGCCATTGTCCAGGAGCCCGTGGAGCAGGAACACCGCCTGGGGGAGCATCCGGATCCGACCTGGAAACAGACACAGAGGGCAGAAAACCTGGTAAATAATACGGGTTATACTGTACAACTCTTCGGGCCGAAACATAACTTACGTACGTATGCAACCGCAAACGCAAGGTCTGGTTGCAAAAAGAATTCGTAACGGGACTCCTATGTTCGCGTGGAGGTGACATCAGGCTTCCTCCAGGGGGCAGTATAGAACAATCAAATCTGGGTTGTAGAATGACATTCGCAAAAGCCAAACGACCACAACAATCACAAATAAACATGATGTTGAGCAACGTGTTATCTTGTATTTATTGTACCACAGAAAAAGCAAATAATGAATAGAATGACTCACTCTCAGAGGAGAGATGGGGAGCAGCTAAAAATAAATGTGTGTCAACAAACATGCTCCGTCGCTTGCCAAATACTTGTCAAATTCAACTGTCATCATGTGCGGAAGAGATTTATATAAATATCAGGGATAAAATACATTAAATAAATATAAGATATGAGAGATTTGGGAAGCTCTCTAGTGCATCTAGCTGTGACGCCTGGTACTGCAACTGGAGCTTGCGTCACATTAAGAATTTCGACACAGTTCAGAACCCAACGACACAACCTTTTGCGTAGCTCAAAACATTGGAGTTTGCGTTCTTACATTGGGTATCTTTCAACCCTGTTGCTCGCTCTCTCGAAATGCTGACTCTCGCGAAAATTCAGTCACCTTTAATAGTCACTTGGTTTGGTTGATGTATTCTTTTCGAGTTTTATTTCCCGGATTCCAATTAGTAAGTTAATTAGAAAATCTACATGGTTGACTCAAAATCCCGGAGTAGAATTTCACTTTCTGAATCCGGCTTTTCCCAACTTCTGGACACTGGGTGACTTAAGTGCATGCTGGAGAGCTTCAACAGTTATTTTGTGCCAATCCAAAAACTTCGAAAAACTACACAGAAGCAGAACAACAACAAAAAAATGGCAAGACGACAAAAGTAAACATCCAATCGAACTTTTGATTGTGGCCCTTCCAAAAGCTTCAATGTTCAATGTATTGTATCTGCAGACAGCGCTTGACCTCAGAGTTTGTTGTTGAGTCTCCAAAGTGAACGGAACAATGAAAACCTGAGGACTTTTCTTTACTCTGTGATTGTAAAAGCAAGGTGACAGATGAGTTGAGGACAAACAACCACTCATCCCAATTACCTGCAGAGAAAAAGGCTTTTGTTTGGGAATTATTGTCTGAAAAATGTCAAAAGTGTCTGTAATATTTTTGTCCTGCAGCCTCCTGCTTGAACAAAACCCTTAAAATGGTTCGGTGCCAAAGCATTGTTCCAAATTTTTGGGTGATTCGTAATTTTAGTATTCAGATTAGAAGAGTTGACATGACAAGGTTGATTCAAAGACATTTTTTTTTAAATGGGAAGTTAAACACGAAAATTCACTCAGTCTCTCATAAAGCTTTAATTAGTGATGCAAGACTTGTGAAGGATTCATTCGTAGCGAACAAATGTTGTAAATTAATCAGGAGTCTGACTCTGGTGAGAAGTCGTTCGTTCGTTCGTTTGAGACTCAGTACCGGCAGCCAGACACACAGGCCTTGACAGATTTGATTCATTGTGTGGGGTCGAACGAGGGAATCTTAAATTCACAAACTGAAAATAATTAGAGGACGAGCAAGTTAGTTAAAGTGGAAAACAGTTCATGGTGAATGGGACTAAATTTCACCAAGAGAAATAGTTTAGACGGAAGTATATTATTTTCGTCACTCACACATTGCCATTCTTCCACCAAATCAATAATTGACAGAATTCAATTCTGTGTCCAACAGAGCCTGAAGTCACCTGAAGTCCTCCCCTCACCCGTGCATCATACAGTACCAACCGAATCAAAGGAATAGAGAGTTGGAAAATCAAACCACTCTTTTTACTGGGTGACTCATGAGGAACCGAATCTCAAAAAAAAAAAAAAAAAAAAGTCAAACCTTTCACCACTGGCTGTCACTGAGACAACCTTCTAATTGGAGAAACATGCTACTTGTTAATGAGCAACTTTATACAACTCATTTTTAATCTGCAGAACAAACGTGCGTAAGTGTCGCAATCATCACTGTAATTATCACGTTATCATCATCAGACTTCAACAGCCAACAAACACAAATTGCAAGAATCCGCCCATGGAATCATTTTTTAAGTTCATTTCTCAAGGTTTAGACAAAGCATTGTATTATTTTTTTCAACCAATTATTAACCAATATCAGTAATTATTCACAGATAATTCCCAGCCTTCTCCTCCTTACCCTCGGTGCTCATGTCAGGCGTGGGCATCCACACATATGCCAGGCCGCAGTCCTCGTACAGCTGCGTCATGGTCTCTGGGCTCATGGCCTCCTTGGGGTTGCGCCTGCACCCGTGTGAGTTGTTCACCACGTCCGACTCAGTCTGGAAGTTCATCACCACGGTAACGCCGAGCTCCTGCTTCAGCTTCAGTGTCACATGTTCCACCTGGCGAGGGCAGCTGCCCAACCACAGTCGGGGTAGCACCCTGTTGGGGAAATGAGTGTGTGTGTGTGTGTGCGTGTGTGTGTGTGTGTATGTGTGTGTGTGTTGGGGATAGTTTGACAGGTATCTTATTGGGATTTATTACACCGCTTTGAGGAATACTCAATTCTGATTGGTTGATAGCAGCAATCGGCGATCGGTTATTTCTCAATAAAGACTGCCGTCACGGGCAACCACTTCTCCACCTGGTTCCTTGACAAGGAGATCAGGTTATAACAATCTTAAGGGGGTTATTTTGCGATAATGACTGACTGGCTGCACATTATCCCTTACATATTATGTTTTTGGGACTGTGGGTTTCACTTGTAAAATTCTTTACTTGTCTGGGAGATAATAAAAGAATAATAGAATAGATAGAATAATAGTTGTTCATTTTCTGCTTGGACACTGTGTTCTAGGATAGACTCCATTTATACTCTAAAAGGGTCTTTTAACATGAAATTTCAGGTTCAAAATAAACAACCCTCCCTAAGCAGCTTCCAGTCATGTTGACTTCTTTGGTCATCAAATATGACAGATCAAGTTCAGGCCCAGAATCTTTGTGAGGAGTGAAGTTAACAGGCTTTCTCTCTATAGGATATCTACAAAACCACTGGCACGGAACATTCTTAAATCCCACTTGTGCAAATAAATGGTAGAGCCGTCAAGAAGCCCTTCCAATAACCATTAGTGGTGTCTTTTGGGGTCTCCAAGTAATTCTTAACCTCAATGGGGCAGGGGGGGTAGCCAGTAGCTGCGAAGTGTATTAAAGTGTTTTTTAAACAAATAATGAGGTTAGAATGTATGACATTAGGGGGCCACGCTGATCCGAAGGCTGGAAGCCTAATTTAAAAAGCTATTAATAACAGAAAATACACGGGCGCCCAGCTCCTGTAGGAACACGGGTCCTTGGCAGAGGCCTTGTAAGGTGTTTCAGGCACAAATTAAAACCTGATGGCTCCGGCTGACCCTGCTCATTGTCCATGCATCGTGTGCACTCGCCGCCTCTGGGAATCCAGACAAATTCCTGGTGAGTTTAGCAGGGGCCATGACACAAAGCATGTGCCTGAGGCAAAAGAAAAGTGGGGGTCACCTGCAATGCAGTGAAAATGTATTTGCCCCCTTCCTGATTACTTTCATGAATGAATATTTGTCACACGATGGAAACTGAGTTAATACAGGTTATCCAACACCCATATCCATATCCATATCCCCACTGTGGAAAAGTAATCTTCGTAACTGGTTGTACCACCTTAAGCAGCAATAATTGCAGCCAATATTTAACCCTTCCTATAATTTGAAATCAGTCTTTCACAGCTCACTCTTCAGACACATTGCTAAGTTTTCAAGAATGAACCATTCATTTCAGATCCTGCCACAGCATGTGGAAATATTGAAATATATCCGTCTGGAAAAGGTTACGAAGCCATTCCTAAGGCTCTGGGTGCCATTATCTCACTTGGAACACTTTGAAAGGTGGTGAATCTTCCCAGGAGTCGCCGGCCTGCCAATGTTTCTCCAAGATTGCAGTGATAGCTGATGCAGGAAAGCACAAACGATCCAAGAAGAGCACCCAAAGGAGGCCACTGTCAGCCTCGATAGCCTCACCAGGAGCATAAATGCTCATCTCACATTTGAAAAATAAAGGTCCTATATGATGCCCAAGCCTTTTGGGATAATGTTCCATGGACAGATGAGTCAAAAGAAGTGGAACTTTTTGGACGACAACGATCCCATTATGTCTGGCGTAAACATTTCACAGCAAGAATGTCATACCAACAGTCAAATATGGTGGTGGTAGTGTGATGGTGTGGAGATGCTTTGCTGCCTTGGGACTTGGCCGACCTAGACGTCATTATTGGAGAGACCATTAATTCTGCTCTGTACCAGAACATTCTTAAGGAGAATGTCAGGTCATTTGTCCTCAAAGAGAAGCTGAAGCATAGTTGGATTATGCAGCAAGAATGATCCAAAAACACAAAAGCAAGTCCACATCTGAATGGCTGAAAATAAATAGTGGCTCAGTCAAAGTCCTGACTTGAATCCAACAGAGATGATGTGCAGGACCTGAAACCAGAAGTTCACGCTCTGAATCCTCTGAATTCAGCGGTTGTGTAAAAGTGTTTAGCTGCAGTTATTGCTGCTAAAGGTGGTGCAACCAGTTATTATGTTTAAGGGGGTAGTTACTTTTGCACATTGCCGATATGCTGTAGGTGATGAATGAATGAAATTCTGACACACAACTCTAAGATTTTCTTAAAAATAATCTTTATTTATTATGCATCTTTGGTTTGGCGTCTGGGCTCTCCTGCTGATAACACCCAGCAAAGTGTACAACTTGGTGAGCTATAAACATAGGAGTAATGAGCTCCCCCACTAGATAGAAGAGTGGAGCCCAATAGGTGGATGCAGTGAAGGTGGAGGCAGCAAAGCAGGTAGAGCAGAAGGGATTGGTTGGTTAAACAGGCCAGCCCATTATGGGCATGGAAGTGTGTGGCGTTGTCAAGTTGTCCGTCAGAACTAACTCTGCATAATTCATCATTTAAAAAGATACTTTGTTTGTATTCAGGTTCCTTTTGTCCAATATTACAGTTTTCTAAAGATCTGAAACCATTTAGTTTGACAAATATGCATTAATAGAGGTAATCAGGAAAGGGGCAAATACTTTTTCCACGGCACTGTAAATGCATGTGGCATATGCGCGTGGTTGATTTTCAGCCGTCTGAAAACCGTTCCAATCTCTATTCTTGTTTGGAGGAGGATAAATGTTTCAATTAACTTTTATAGCTCTATTTCAGCTGGAATGTAAAGAAGAGCAGCTTATTGTATATA
>NC_137189.1:15285531-15368031 GCF_960531495.2 Zeus faber
ACCAGACAATACACCAATACACATAGGTCAACGTTTTTGCGGGCAGGGTCAGTGCAGTCTGATTAGACAGAATTTATATTTCACAGCAATTCTGCTCCGGAATATACCTGGTAGGATTTTATATTTAGTTTTTGCTTTTATTCACCCGGTAGGATTTTCAGACCATCATCTGGTCTGATTTACATCTCTCAACAACCACAAAATCAAATTCATACTGGCATTTAAATACAAAGTTGCGACAGGAAAAGGTCTTTAGTGATTATCTGAAATTGTTCTGCCAGGTTTAGAGAGGGAGGATTTATTTAAGCCATTTATGGGGGCTAGGGAAGACCTACTGCCAGCAGTATACTGCTCACTCCAGCACCAGGGTTAGGGAAACAATTCACACTCTAGAGCAGGAAATGAGGGGCAATGAGAATAAACTAACTGTAAATGGAGACTCTGATTAAGTTAATCTGAAGGAGAAAAGACAGAAAAGTTTATTTTCTAAATAAGAGGGTGCAATGCTTCCAAACCGCAGGAAAAGTGCGTTACGCTTTATGGCACCACGTCACTTCCTTGATGTTCGGCTCTGGTGATTACCGTTTATTTTTTTTTGCCTGGTGAAATGTACTTTTTTAAAATTTACATTGACATAAAAAAAAAGATAAATGTCCGGTGATAATGCTCGTACAAAACGCAGGCGCTCCACCGCCCCCCATGAGACAGCGACTGGTGTTCTGGGACTCAAGTAGGCCAAGGTCATTTTCAGTTTTTTGCAGATTGCGAAATGGCAATATTAGAAGGAGACGCTTACTTGAATGTTTGTACCCCTAAAGTCATCGAGCAGAGACAATGTCCCTCAAAGATCCTGAGGTTGTAGACACTTCAGAGGCAGGTAATGGGTGGGAAGAATAACTGGTTAACTCCACCCCCAACCACTCCCCCACTATTGGGTTAAAGTGTGTATAGTACAAAAAATAACACGTGAAAATATGATCCCTCCCTTAGTATGTTATTTATTTGTTTTTTGTTGATATTTACGTAAATCATTCAAAAAATTCGAGTTAATCCTTTAGGTTTAAATTGAAGTACATTTTTTTCATTCTAAGGCAATGCTCGCTATAGTAGCCATTTGTATTCTGGGAATTGGTGTTTTCTGGGCGCACCCTGCCAGCAGCCAGTTCAACGATATCAATGAGCGCCTGTGCCACCCTATTCTCATGATCCATAACAACACACAGAAGTGAAATTTCCTGCTCCTGGTGTTTATTTGTGCTAATTTCTTGAAAAACAAAAAAACAAATAGTTACGGAAGCGACGTCAGCGTTTCTTCTCCTTATGGAACGAAACAAATGTATATTTAATACAACACAGTCAATTAATTCTATTATATAATTATAGAACCCAGAATCGTGATTGTGGCGCCTCCCCTCGCGGCTGCCTGCGCGAGCACCTTGTGTCGATTACACACATTTTGGTATTTTCTAGTATTTTTAGAGCTTATAGAGCTTACTGTGCGTAATCACCGGGTGTCATGACATTTCACTGCATATATGTATGACCGTATGTATATGTATGTGACAAATAATCTCTTGAACTTGAACTTGAACTTGATGGCACATTTTTAAGCATTAAAGATGTGGATACACCTAGCTCCTCTCCTGTGGAGAGGACCGTGTCTTAAAGGCAGAAAGAAAAGGAGATGACCTGTCTTCACCTGCCAGATGGGACTGTAACAACCCGCCCAGCTCAGATGAGGAGGGACACAGTTAATTTCTACACTGCCATCTATGGGGCGGAGGAGTACAATGAAGAATGTGCTGCAGAAGTGCTTCATGGCCTGTCTCAGCTGACCCAGGAAGAGGGTCCGACCAAGGATGCTTCCATCACCATGGAGGAGCAAACAGCTGCAGTAATGCGGCTAATACTAGGGAAATCGCCAGGCAGTGACAGATTAACTATAGACTTTTTTTTAAAGCATTTCTGGAGCTATTTGGAATCTAACCTGTAGGATGCTGCTGGAGTGTTCATGGACGGCTTTACTGCCCACATACTGTTGATGTGTTTCCCTCTCTCTTCTGCCAAAAAAGGGAGATTTGGCTCTTCTTAAGAAATAAAGACCAGTGGCCCTGTTATGCGCAGGCTATGAGTAGCTGTCCAAGGCACTGGCCAACAGACTTAAAGTCTACTTGGGGATTTTAATTCACAAGCACCAATCATACTGCATCGATTGATCAATTACGGACAATTTGTTTTTAATTTGAGTTTTAATAGCAATTTAAAATAAATATTTAATTGATGTTGGTGTTTTATGTTTGGACCAAGAAAAGGCTTTTGATCGTGTTGACTACGATTTTTTTATTTTCCACCATAAGGGCTTTCGGATTTGAGGAGGGTTTGTTGTCCTGGATAGGGTTACTGCATAATGGTGCATCATGCATGGTAAATGTGGGAGGGTGTTTGAGCTGTCCAATGCCTGTCAAAAGAGGAATAAGGCAGGGCTGCCTGATAGCAGGACAACTCTACTCCTTACCAACTGAACTATTTTTAAATACAGTAGACTGAGGAATAAGGAATAAGGAATAAGTCTCCCTAGTCGGATTAACACAGACCCCCTGTTTGGTCGTGTCAGCGTATGCTGATGATGTGAATATTTTAATCAAAAATGAAAACTATATAAATTTGTTGAATGAATGCATGAAATGTATGAAAAAGCCTTCTGAAAAATAAGGTGCATTTGGTGAGAACGTGTGGCACTAACTTTTCAAAGTTCTTTATCTGCTTTTTTCTCTTTTTTTTGCTTTTCCTTTCTTCATGTATGGTTTAGTTAGTTGTTTAGTTTTAGGGGATATTTGTTTAGTGTATTGTGGGGGTTTTGTCGGGGCCATCGCGTCCAGGGAGACGACAGCCCTGTGGCTCCGACACGGAGTGAGGGTTGTGCCAGATCCGACCGTGTCGGTGGAGCAGGTCCTCCTGGTGGCAGGGGAGCAGGTCGGGCATGGGAATCCGTCTTACGTGTCGAGGATGAACAAAGCAGTTGGGGCTGGGTCTCCTGCTGCGGGGTGTCCGGCCAATTTTGGAACACATTGAAGAAAACACAATCACCTTTTGACTCTTTCGGTCAGTGGTGGGAGATAGGAAAAGCCCAAACTTTCTGCAAACAATATACAGCATTCCTCATCCAGCATCAGATCTACTATTCATGAATTAGAAAGAAATACTAAACATAGAATTATATTTATTGACAAATACAACATTAATAACTTACAAGAGAAAAAACGGGAACTTTTACTAGAACAATTTTTAAAGGAGACTGTAGGAGGCCATGGGTAGAGCATGGTTTAAAACTCTCAAGGACATGGATGCCCCAGGTACTTTTTCTTTAATCTGGAAAATGGACAGCCTATGCATGCATGATGGACAAGTGTCCATTGACCCCACAGAGACAAGGAGATGCTCGGTCGACTTCTACACTGCCCTTTACAGGGCGGAGGTGTGTGACCCAGGCAGCACTGAGGTTCTCCTGGAGGGTCTGCCCCGGCTGGGGTCAGAGGAACAGTCGGTGCTGGACTACGGCATCACATTTGAGGAGCTAACAGCAGCGGTAGAACAACTCTCTTCGGGACTGGCACCAGGTATTGGTTGTAAACACCAGTTTTTCCACCACATACGTTCCAAGTAGCGTTTTCAGGTATTTCTGGCACAGAGACACAGAACACGGGGGGTTGTAAACACCAGTTTATTGCAAAGAGTGGGCTAGCTGGAATTAGCCCAGGAGCAGATAAATCATGTCATGACAAGGGCTCCTATCCTGAGCGTGTGTGAATGGGGATTTTAACCTGTTGCTCGTTAGACCAACCAACGGGCAACAGGTATGCAGCCATTCTGATCCCAATCACCTAGATCCAGGGGTCAGGTGTGGCTGCTCACCACACCATCCCTACACAGACCTTTAACAAGACTTATCTCCTTAAAGGGGTATCTCAGAAGTACAATTTACCCTAACCATCCAGACCCTCAAGGGACCCTTATCTGAGGTGGTATCTTAGGGATACCACCTCTGCTTAGGGAAGTGGTATCCACAGGTTTAAAAAAAAAATACTATAATCAATAACCCACAGACCTTTTCAAAAATATCAGCAATAACCCACAGAGCTTTTCAAAAAACATCAGCAATAAACCACAAAGCTTCCGAAAATGCCACTGTGAGAGAAAAATGCATATGATCAACTATTTGAATGAGGACAAAGGCCTCTACCTGTAGAAGTTTTTTTTTTTTTAAACATTGTCTCTGTGTTTCCAGAAGCCCCCCAGAATTTATGTAAAGAGAAATGTTCTTTCTCTCTACAATGTCAATTCTAGCATGGAAGAACCAGATCCCATTTCGTCCTGTTTACCTCGTATGGAGATGAAGAAAAACCACAGGGGAGCTTGGAGGTGCATTGTAAGGGATTGTAATCCGCGTCTGCCAGGTCAAGTTTACAAGTTCCTATGAATTCACTGTCTGAGGGTGACATCCAGGGAGCCAGTTGAGGGACACAGACTTGACTTCGGACCCAAGCCACACCCTCTGTTTTTGTATAAAGCCCTCTTCATCAGAAATAACATCAGACTGGTCAGAACACTGTTTTGGAGCAGTACTGAACCTTTCTCTTTATTCTGCAGAATAAATGACTTGAATATTCTCAGTTTTTGTTTTCTTGTAGTGGGCAGATTAACCTCACCGATCATTGCAGAAGAATTTATTCCACACCACCAGCAATGTTTTACAGATATATCACATCACAGCAATTTAGCGTACCCCAAACGCTTTCAGAAACCATATTAGCAATTTTGAATAAATCACAAAGCCTTCAAAAACCTTTATCAGCAAAGTGTTATAAGCAATTTTAGTAAATTACAATGTTGTTAAAAATATTATCAGCATATTTATCCAACATAAAGTTTTCAAAAATGTTATCAGCAATTAAGCAAACTTCAAAGTTCTCAAAACTAATATCAGCAATTTAACAAACTTCAAAGCTTTTAAAGATGTTATCGGCAATCTTCTAAACGGTTTTCAACAGTTTTATCAGCAAATTGATAAACTACAAGGCTTTCAAAAAGTTTCATCAGCGATTTAGTAAAACACAGAGCGTTATGATTAATGCAAGCACATTCATTCATGGCTTCCCTCTCTCTTTTCTCTTATGTATACTATGGTTTGTAAATTTGGAGGGAACCTTTTTAGTTACTGCTTAGCGTTAGGATTGGGTAGGTACTGATCACACAATCATTCTATAACTAATAAGTAAGAACGTTGCTTAACTTTCTCAAATGAGTAGCCACTCTGTTTTGTGTGCCAGACCCCGACCTGCGGCTCATCAGCGGCGTTGCTCCCTTTTCTTCAATCCTGTTCGTGATGCCAATCTATGTTGTGGAAAAATGACATTTAACAAATTAAGAGAAAGATCAGGAAACCAAGGAATTTACTTAAAAAATACCTTTATTAGAACTTTAAACAAGTAATACCAAGGCCTGAGTAGTTCAGCAGAAGAGCTATGTTATTCACTCAGGCTACAACTTTTATCCTCTACTCTGTAGATCCATCTTCTACATGTTTTCATATTATCCCATGCACCCCTTACCTTGTTTGGCCACATGTTTATCTTTTGCCACTGTGAAATGTACACACATGCTCTGCACATGGCTGTAGTTTATCTTTCACCTCTGTGAAACATACAAACACGCTCCTATGTTTAAGTTGGTCCTGAGAATGTTTTTTCCACACTTATTTCATTCATATGGCATATAGGCAAGATAAGGATAATACTTTCTTGCGGTGTATAGTACATAATGATGACTGTATATTTCCTTTTAACGTATAGTTAATTTCTCCCATACCTTCTCCTCCTTCTCCCTTTTTATTGGCATTTGCACTAAGAAGGGAGGAGGTGGGGCTATGATTTTAGGTTTCTTGCCTATAATGACCCAGACATGTTTTTAGTGGCTTCTCTAAATTTGTCTCCCTGTTTTCTGAATAATGTAAACACATGCATTTCAATTTCTCTCTTTTCCCGTCTTTTATTTTATTTTTTCTTTGGCTTTATGGTTCTTTATATGTGCACTTCCGCACACATGTCAATGTAAAATGTTCCTTCAACTGGCCATGAGGTAGGGTTATTTTTGTTTCTTTTATTCCATATTTTGGAGTATTCTTGGATTTCTTAGATAATAGGGGGTGTTGTTTTTTTACATTTCAACGGTTGACGCCTCTTTCCCTTCTATTATTTTGTTGGCACTTTTTTTTTGGAATTCGATCTCTCCTTATTTGACACTTGTACCCCTGTTCCAGTAATTCAAACAAAAAGTCAGAGATGTCGCCTCTGTCCATATACTCTGTGTCCAATATTTGTTCTGGCAATAATCCTACAGCAACAGAATTTCCACAGGACAGTCAACAGTTTGCTCCACTTGATGTCTGGGATGTTGCCTTAACTCTTTGGAGTCCTTCTATTCCTTAATCTGGGTAGCTGAAAAAAAATTCTACCAGTGAACAAAACCAGAAATACTTTTAAAAACAAACACATGCAGATGGCCACCGCTTTTCTTGTTTGTTTCTGTGGTGGGAAAAATCACCCTGGAGTAGAGGTCCTTAATTCAAGATCTTGAATCTAAAAAGAAAATACCTGAGTTTGTTTCTGCAGATTACAAGACTGAAAAAATACAAGGAAACATAGCGTATTTTTATAAACTCTGGTCGTGGAGAGTTTTTTTTACTTAAGCAGAATGTTCCAACAATTCATCTGATTAGTAGTGGTGTTTACCAAGTTGGCACTCTAGGGAGTAGTATTTGGAAAGAACAGGTCACGCTCAGATCCTTAGCTCACAATAACAATCAGTTGTGCAATCATCTTTGAGTACTGGCCACTCCACACAGTAAATTTCCACCACACTTCTTAATATCTTGTTCTGTGGAATATCCCAGTTCTAGAGGCATATATTTATTTATTTGCGTTTCTTTTACTACTTTTATTTCTCCTATCTCTTTTTTTTTCTTTTTCGGCAGCTGCTTAATTTTATACTCTCCTTGTTTCCTTCTTGGCCAGGACTCCTGGCTATAATAAAAGGTTTAGAGGGGGAACTTTGTTTTATTACTTGAGTTTTTCAACTCTGCTCATAATTTTTGTTATATTATTATAGTCCTTTGGCTTTTGACACACTTGCAAATCACCAAAGATATTATAGTTCTCTAGCTATAGTGGTACAAACAGACCACTTTTCAAGGACAAACAACCTGTAAGTTCAGTTACCAGCCTCAATATTACATACTTATTTCCAGACTCAAACAGGCCTGTGGTTATCCATGACCTACTAGTAGCGCACAGACAACAGCGTACTAGTTTCACTCTTTCTCCGGTGGGCTACAGTCCCTCACTCTCTGTTAACAGTGGTATCCACAGCAAAACGTATTTTTTCCTGACTGCTATCCATTCAGACCTGTAAAAACCTTTTCAGAGCAACTGTCCTAGGTTTTTAGTTTCAATTTTCTCTTTTTTTTTATATTCTATCTTGTTAGTGAGGTGTCTGGAAGGTTTGAGGTGAATAGGTTACTGAGCTCCCAAAGCTGAGATATAGTGCGGTCATAATATTAACTATGTTAGTATTAGATTTATTGCCTCGATGTCATACGAAGAACGAAAACAACAATGGGTCTATTGAGAGGTCCTATGGGAGAGGAATTTTGTTGATTCTTCCAGCTCGACCAGAGGAGGAAAGGTTTACATTTAGGACAGGATATAGGCTGAGCGGCACCTATGGATTGGAACCAGATGTGGTATGTTATCTTTGTACCGCTTTAAAAGCGAGTGCAGAGCGTCACTTGGCAGAGATTCCATCCGGCTCGGGTCTCTCCCAGGACATCCATGGCAAGTCTGGTTTGATGCTGATTTGTGTAATAAAACTATTATTTTATTCAAGTCAGTGTCAGCGGTCACTCCTTCATTCTTCAACACATCACACCCATCAAGAAACTAAACTACAAAGTGGCGTCACGAGCAGGATCTGTTGGGCCTCATCTGCCGATGCTGCCTGCTCCAGCGAACTGCCGCTCTCAGGGTGAGTGACCTCTCACAAAATTGAGCTGTTATGTGGGCTAGGAGCAGTATGTTTTTGGCAGGGAGACTACACTGAGATTATGCGGTGATGGAGATGATGTGTTGATGTGTGAAGTGAGTTTCCGTCTAAATTGGGGTTAATTAAGATGTAAAAGACGTAAATAAGGGGAATAAGAGAATAATAAGTGAAGAAAAAGAGAATTAAGTTGAAATAGAGAATAGAGACGAGAGAAATAAAAGTTAAAGGTTAAAAGTTGAAATAGAGAATAGAGACGAGAGAAATAAAAGTTAAGAGTTGAAATAGAGAATAGAGATGAGAGAAATAAAAGCTAAAAGTTAAAAGTTGAAATAGAGAATAGGGATGAGAGAAATGAAAAATGAAGTTAAAAGTAAAAGTTAAAGGCTTAAAAGATGTTGAGAAAGTAGAAATAAAAAGTAATTGTAGAATGGCAGAACTAGTAGCCAAAAGTTATTTAAATAACCATGCAAGATAAACGAAGACAGGGCCCGTATCTCGTTAAACAGTAAGACATGTGTACATTAAATGCTGTGTGAAAGTTGGCCGAATGAAGATATAATATAGTCAAATCTAGGTAGGAAAAAACAAGAGGAAATAACCCTGGCCAGGGGAATTGACTCAAAATAAAATTATATGAATAAAGATGAAAAAGAAGAAAGTAAAGTGAAAAAAGAGATAAAAGTTAAAAGCCTAAAAGTAAGATGAAAAATATGAAAAGTGAAACAGAGATAAAAGTTAAAAGCCTAAAGTGAGATGAAAAAGATAAAGTCAAATAAAAAGAGTTACAAGTTAAAGGCTAAAGATGAAAAATAAAGTTTGAGCTAAAGTAAGATGAAAAGGATAAAGTGAAATAAAAACAGTTACAAGTTAAAGGCTCAAAAGATGAAAAAATAAAGTTTGTAAAGAAAAGTGAGGAAAAACAGGGCAGAACCTGCTCTGGAGAACTAGTGAACATGCATGATGAGAGAATCTGATTAAAAAGAATTTGTTAAAAGTGTGGCCAAAGTAAAATTTTAAAAGTCTGGCCAAAGTAAAAATTTTGATGAAATTAGAAAAGTATAAATGAGTCGACCTAAAACATAAAGCTAAGCGCTGTTAAAGTCTCTGGGGATTAGATGTTCTGCTGGTCAGACATACCTTTTTCTTTTTTTCTTTTTGTGTGTGTGAGTGTGAAAGTGCCGCGGCTGCAGAGGTAGAAGAGCTTTGTGTAATGTTTTGTGTATGTGTATGTGATATAGAATATATGTGTTATTAAATAGGTATATATATGTGGTGAGCAGTTGAATAATACATAAAGAAAAACATTTCTTGCCCCTTTAGTGATAAATATATATGAGCCTGTATACGGACTTTGTAAAGTTGATAAAAATATATGAGCCTTTCTTTAAGGACTTTTGATAAATATATATGAGCCTTTTTCTCTAAGGACGTTTGATAAATATATATGAGCCTTTTTTCCAAGGACGTTTGTGCATTTGATAAAGGATATGAACCTTTACAGGACTTTATATATTTGATAACAAAATGAGCCTTCTGAAGGACTAGAGCCACAGTCTGCCTACACATACATGTACACATCCAGAAAAGAAAAGAAAATCTCCTGCTCTGAATTGGAAGTGGGATTTGTGATTTGTTTGATTGGCGTGTGGGTTTTTTCTTTTTCTTTTTTGTGCTTGGGGTGTGTGTGGCGGTGATTTCTGTGAATCCTGTCTGGTTAAAAGAGCAGATGGTCTTGTTGGGGTGAAGGGAGACTCTGGTTCTTGATGCAAGAAAAGAGGTTTTGTGTTTCGACTGCTGAGAGAAAACAGCTTTGATTTACGAGTGCGTGTAACTGCATTGAGCTGGGCTGTCCCTACGGGAGCCAAAACAGGATGTTCACTCGCTGACGACCAGTCCATACTGGAAGTCTTTGCTAAACATAAGAGGTGGAGCAAGGGGTGGTGCTTCACACAAGAGTGGAATTTAGTTAACTCCTCCTGACAAGAGGGGCTGGTGAGCCCCCTCTCTACTCTTTTCTCTCAGTAGTTAGAAGAAAGAATAAAAAGGATAAAATACAATTAAATAGATAAATAGAATAAAAATAATTAAATAAAATAAAAATAAATAGATAAATAGAATAAAAATAACTAATTAAAGGTGATATCAGATTGACTAATATACTCTTTGGACTTTGAATGCATTGCATGATTAAAAGTAACCATTGCTTTATTTCAAGTGTGCGCAAAATAAAAAGCTGATAATGTATGTCACACTGAATTGTATCACAGTGTGTATAAGAATTTAGAGTGAGCCTAAGGCATTGAACTCTTCTGTCGTTCTTTTTCTTTCTTTCTTTCTCTCTTTTACTATGCTGAGTGAAAGCTGGGGAAAGGCAGAAAAGATGGAATGAGTCTGAACTGAATCATCCATAGGGCAGATGACAAGACATCTGGCAGATCTTCACAGACACTGAGGCTTTCAGAATCCTGAATCCATCCAAATCAATTAAAGGCCAGTACGGTTTTATCCACAAACTCTTTCAACAGACCTCACCTGCATTTACCTATATACCTATAAATTTAGTTACAATAAATGTGTTTAGCTTGTTTTCACATATGGGTTTGTAGTAGTTCTTTTTCATACATTGCATTTGCAATTATTTAGTGAGAGACTTGGCAACGGACTGACCAATTAAGGCATTTGCCTAATTAATAGGGTATTATTGACTGATTGATTGATTGATCATGTGGAAAAGCTGATTTGATTTAAATACTGTTGAGTTCTGTGAATATTGGTTTCATTATCTGGGTATGATTTATCTATGCTGTTTTGAGAATGAACACTGATGTAATTTTGATAATTGAACATAAATGAGGGTGATCAGATGCATCAGATGGTGAACAAGTGAATTGGCTTTCACAAGTGGGAAGCGATTGGTCTCCTTTGGGGTTGGCAAATTCAGCTGTTGTTGGTTGAGTGTGATTACACAGTGCTTTATAAAGACATTTTTTAAATAATTCAATTTGATTTTCAATAAAAGAAAATAAGAGAGTCATTAGGATGTCAAAAATGGATACTAAAATTACAAAAGTAATCACTCCTATTGATGTAGTGCAAAAGAACAATCCCCTTATTAAAGATATTGCAAAAATATCAGGAAAATGGAGCAAGCGTTGGCCGGACATTGAACAACCATGGCCAGTTGAAGGAACTCTTAACCCGGATGTGATTAAAACAATGCAGGTGCTTGTGTCCACATATAAAGTAAATCAAAAGAAAGGCAAGAAAGGAAAGAGACGCACGGAGAAAAGACAAACAGAACTTGGCGTTCTGCAACTGTTTGCAAAGGAGGGACAGACATGGTTCGAAGCTGCAAAGGAAAAAAGAGAACAAAGTAGACAAGAAATAAAGAAGAATGAAAAGGAAACAGAAAAATTGATGGAGAAGATTACCACGCCCTTCTCACATACAGCATCTTTACAGAAGCCCCCGCCTTATGAGAAGGAGGTGAAGTTTACTGATGTTTATCCCCAGCTCCCAGTGATTACACAGGAAGGCAACTATCTCTGCAAAGATGAAGATGAGCAAATAATAGAAATGGGCAAGGCTACAACAACCATAAAGATGTATCCAAGCTCCAACAATACCAAGAGAAGGAACCGTCTGGGAAGCCAACAACGAGTCAGAAGTCTGGAAATAGGAGAAAAGATTGGGAGTGACTCTGACGAAGCTATTGGAGGATACGACCCAGCAGTCAGACGGATGTTGGCTAAAGCAGAGAAAAAGGGAGATCGACCAGTGAGGAAAATGTCACCAGGAACGGACGACACGGATGAAAGTGAACAGGGTGAAAGCGATGAAGAATCGGAGAAAGAAGGTCCTTCCTGTTTTCAACCATTAGCAGCCAGCACTGTGGTAGGAGATGACAGACGCATGATTTTAAGAGAGATTGAGAGGAGTATAGACAGATGCCTGGAGGACATAAGTGACTCCACCTGCCCAGAAGTTCAACAAGTATTGGAAAGGCAATTACACAAATTGCAAATAACAGAGAAGAAACTCCAGAAGAAAAAGCCTCAAAAGCCAGACACGTTGAGGTATGGGTTACGTCCAAGAAAAGGAAAGAGACCCAACAAAATGTGTCCAGTGATAATTCGAGGACAAAATTTTGAATACAAGCCTTGGCAGAATACAGATATGTCTAACATACTTGAAAAGTTACCCACTCTTCAAGATGGAGCACATCCATGGATCTCAAAGCTGGAAGAAGTTTTGGTGGGAACACAGCCTGCCATGGGAGATATTAAGAGACTTCTGGCTAGCCTCATTGGAGTCCCAGCTATGGAAGAGATCCTGCAGACGGCAGGCCTTAACAGATACGTGGCAACTGCTGTATATGACCCAGAATTGTTTGCTGCAAGCAGAGGTCGAATGTGGAGAGCATTGAAAGATGCTTTTCCAACAAACGTACACCCGGACAACATCTTTATCGAGGCATTGGGCCCACAGGAAAATCCAAGAGCTTATGTGTCAAGAACTCATCAAGTGTGGAGAAATGTCACAGGAAATGATCCAGAACTGAATCAAATGGAGAAATCGATTCTCCGAGCTAAAATACAGAAGGGGCTGCCTCTACAAGTGAGGAGCAAATTGGCCGAAGTGGTTGGTCTTGGAAGCATGACCAAAAGTGTTTATACGGACCACATAGCACATCAAGTAGAGCTATATCGGAAAAAGGAGCATGACCAGAAGGAACAGGACCAGGAGACTCTCAGAAAACTCAACCAAATACAGTTGGTGGATAACAAGAAGAAGGAAAAGAAACAAGCTGTGGTTATGCAGAGCCAGTCACAATCAAATCAAGTACCACCACAACCACAGCAAGAACAGAATCAGGTTTTACCACCTGTGGTCCCCACTGTCTCCTTTCCACAGCCAGTTTTTGACCAACCACAAACATGGAGAGGAAGAGGCCAAGGAAATTTAGGAAGAGGAAGAGGAGGAAATTTCCAACAGTCTCAAGGAGCGTGTCATAATTGTGGACAACAAGGTCATTTTGTACGTGACTGCTACAGGTTCAGAGGAGGCTTCAGAGGAGGCTTCAGAGGAGGCTTCAGAGGAGGCTACAGAGGACAACCACAGCCACCCAGAGGACCAGCGAACCCTTACAGGGGCCCGGAACCTGGTTTCTAGGGGTGCCCAGAAGACTCGAAAGGGAGGTGTCAGCTGGTAGTATCAGGGCCGGAGCAAGATCCAAAAATAGAGGTGAAAATAAATGATAAGTCATTGGAAGTAATGGCAGATTGCGGAGCAGCTTTCACCTGTGTTCGGCCTGAAGATGCTATACATCTCCCCATGTCTGACCAATTGGTACGGACAATCGGGTTTGAGGGTGTGAAACAGCTGATTCCTCTCACAAAACCAATTGAGCTCTGCTGTAGAAATCGGAAAATCACACTACCTATTTTGGTGTCAGAACATACGCCCATTGCACTCTTGGGAAGAGATGCTATGTGCAAACTAAATTGCACAATACGGTGTACACCGGACGGCTGTCTGGTGGATGTGCCACCTGATGTCTACCACCAATTATTTAGCGCACCAGAGACCGAGACTTCTTCAGTATATTGGATTGGAAATCTTAGTCCAGAGCTATTAGAGCCAGCCAAGATGTGGGAGAAGTTCATTGTGGCAAATATGCCTGATGCTAAGCCCCCTGAGTATCCACATCATTGCACGTTGAAATATTTCAAGAAAACTGACCAATTGGATCCAGAAGAATGGTTGAGTAGTCAACCGAAGCATGTTCAGCTGACCTCATGCTGCATAATTGTGGGACCACAAGGAGCAGCTATGAAGATAAACATCAATGAATATCTTGAGAAAGAGTTTGACATTGTGAAAAGTGTGCCACATGTGACTTTAATGGTGGCTGAAGGATTTGAGCAGAAGCAAATAGGAGAAATTATGGCAGAAGCTGAGGAAGCCATTTTTTCACCAATAAAGGAGAATCTTGATATCTGGATAAGTGAAGAACAGAAGTTCATGAAAATCATGATTTCAGCTCAAGGACAAGGACAACCACAAGTGATACAGATGACACATGAGTCAATGTTCAGCGCTAAATTGGACTCAGACAGCATGAGAGAGGAGATGCTGCAACAAATTCCAGAATGTTTGTGGTCACGACATAGTACGGACATCGGACTTGTGAAGTCAGCCCAACCGGTGAGAGTTGAACTGAGACCAGGAACCAAACCTCCTTGGAAGAACCAATATCCACTAAAGGAGGAGGTAATCAAAGGGATTGAACCACAAATTGAAGGACTGTTAAAAGCAGGTGTAGTGGAAATATGTTTGGATCCTCAGAGCAATACACCTATATTGCCTTTAAAGAAACCAGATGAGTCCTATCGCTTGGTACATGATTTAAGAGCGATAAATGAAGTGGTGCAGGATTTTCCAGCAGATGTACCAGATCCACATACCTTGTTAGCCCAAATCCCTCCAGAGGCTACACACTTCACAGTGTTGGATTTGTGTGGAGCATTTTTCAGTGTTCCACTGAGCGAAGAAAGTCAAGGATTGTTTGGGTTCACGTACAAAGGACAAACCTTCAAGTACAAGAGGCTCCCTCAAGGATTCAAACACAGCCCTCACATTTTCAATAAAGTATTGCAGGATGACTTGGCTGGAATTGATCAGATCTTGAAAAGTACTGTCATTCAGTATGTGGACGACATCGTCATCTGCTCACCGGATAAGGAAACATGCCATGAGGATTCAATCAAACTGTTACAGCAATTGGCAGACAAAGGTCACAAGGCCTCTCAGAAGAAGCTACAGTATTGTCAAGAAAAAGTTGTTTATTTGGGTCAAACAATAACCCATGGACACAGAAGCATCTCTGAGAGTCATTTGGAAGCCATTCGAACGGCACCAAAGCCTAGAACAGTCAGAGAGATGATGACATTTCTTGGCATTGCGGGATATTCTTCAGCCTGGGTAGAAGATTATGCCTGACTAACAGGACCTTTGAGAGCCATGATAAAAGAGACTGGGAATGCTCAACTCCATTGTAACCTCACCTGGACCCAGGAAGGTCTTATGGCATTTGAAACGATCAAACAGAGGCTACAAGAAGCTCCAGCGCTAGCGCTGCCAGACTACTCTAAGAACTTTTTGCTGTATGTGGCCACGTCCACTGGAGGCAAATATGCATGTGCAGTTCTTTGTCAGCCAACAGGTACAGGGACAAGTCCTCAACCTGTGTCGTATTACTCTACTGCCTATTCAGAAGTAGAATCGGGGCTACCACTGTGCTACAGAGCAATGGTGGGAGTTTATCTAATGTATGAGAAAGCATCATCAGTAACTATGGGTTACCCAGTGACAATTCTTACCCATCATAGTCTCAGAAATCTTTTGAACTTCGGTAAATGTACATTGACTATGTCTAGGCTAAGAGACTATCATAGGCTCTTAGAGCAGGAAGATGTCACCTTAGTAAGGTGCGTCACGGTAAATCCAGCTGATAATTTACCAACACAGGGGGATGGAGAGCCACATGATTGTATTCAGGAAGTAGAGAGATATGCAAAGCTCAGATCAGACTTGCAAGCTTTCCCACTTCATGTGTCAGATGTGGAGTATTGGACTGACGGGTCCTGCTATCGAATAGGAGACACATTGAGTGCTGGTTATGCAGTAGTCAAAGCCCAGGGAACTGAATTTGTTGTTGAGAAAGCAGAAGTAATACCACAACCTGCTTCTGCACAGCTTGCTGAGCTTGTGGGCCTGACTGAAGCTTGTCTATTGGCCGAAGGCAAGCGAGTGACAATATATACAGATTCGGCATATGCACATAATGTGTGTCATTTATTTGGATCAGTATGGAAAAATCGAGGATTTAAGAAAACCGATGGTTCTCCGATACAGCATCATGCCCAAATAATGAAATTGTTGCATGCAATGATGAAACCAAAGGAAATAGCTGTAGCTAAGTGTGCAGCACACAAAATGGACACGTCAAGGGTCACACAAGGTAACAAAGCGGCTGATGAGGCTGCTAAAGCAGTTACAGGAGCAAACAAAGCAGGCAAGGTTCTTCTGGTCACTCATGAAGTGGATTTGGAAGATAAAATCACGCTCAGAGATGTGATCGCGATGCAAGAGGCGGCGTCAGCCATCGATAAACAATTATGGTTGGCCCGAGGGGCCACACAAGATTCTACTGGTCTGTGGAGAAATCATGAAGGACTGATGGTAGCACCCCCTGACCTACTAGGTCTGATGATTCAGGAAGCACATGGGTTAGCCCATGTTGCAAGGGGGGAGGTAAGGAGAAAGATCACGAAAGAGTATGGTTTTTGGGCACCGTACTTGCTTGAGCAAATTGATTATGTCATAGGCAGATGCACAATCTGTCTTAAAAATAACGTTCGGAGGGGTGTGTTGAGTCCACCTGGTCACATTCCAACTCCGACAGGTCCTATGCGTGAGTTGGTTGTGGATTTTGTTGACATGATAAGACCAATAGGAGGTAAAAGATACATGCTAGTCGTCGTGGATAGATTTTCACGGTGGCCTGAGGCATGTCCAACCAAGCGTAAAGATGCTCAGTCGGTTGCCAAGTTCTTGTGTCGTGAGGTCATAAGCAGGTGGGGACTTCCAGATCGGATATCCTCAGATAATGGGAAAGAGTTCGTGGATAGAACAGTAAAATTAATTCTGCAAAAATTGGGAATTAAACAACGTTTAGGAGCTGTTTATCATCCACAAAGCCAAGGAGTTTGTGAAAAAATGAATGGTGTGCTGAAAAATCGCATTGTTAAAATCTGTCAGCACACAGGTCTGAATTGGGTAGAGGCGCTTCCGTTGGCATTAATGGTGTGCCGTTCAAGTGGGCTCCGTGATTTGCGCATGACACCCCATGAGTTAGCCACGGGTAGACGGATGCCAACACCATGTTTGCGCACAAGTGGAAAGGGTCCAAGCTTAGCCCTTTTAGAAGATGAAATGCGAGTGTATGTTAACTACATGGCTACACTGCATAAGAAAATACACACATATGTCTCTGACAGGCAAAAACAAGAGGAGGTGCTAAAGAGACTTGATGAGCAAAAGAGGAACGCGGTGCAACCTGGAGACAAGGTATTCGTGAAAGTGTTTAGGAGGAAATGGTTTAACGAACGCCGCGAAGGACCATTCAAAGTTGTTCGCAGTACAGGAACTGCGGTTCAGGTTGAAGGTTCTCCTACATGGTACCATTTATCGCATTGTGTTAGAGCGCCAAACGAAGAGGCGCCACGATCCCTGAGCAGAAATGTTGAAAGCTCAAGAGAGCCAACAGAAGCTGCTGAAACAACAGAGGTTCATGAGGACCTCAGAGGTCAAGACCCAGAAGAAGGGATTGGCGATGATGTGGGTGTGCTTAATGTTGATGAGCACACTTTTGATGATCCCAGGGATGAATTGTCAGTCCCTGAGCAAGAAAGACACTTCAGGGACATTGATTTACAACATGTCCCAGACACAACAGAGTCTAATCCCAGAGAAAATGAATTGTCAAAGACTCCAGAGGGCTGTGACACCTCTCCAGGAAAGTGTACCAACCCAGTTGGACCCAGGAGTCCAAGACAATCTCGAAAAAGGGTTAAACCAAAACGATACGAGGACTAGAGTTGAAGTGATTTTGGGAAAGTCAGTTCAGCTGCCATGTCAGTGTACCAAAGAAAATTATGAAAAAGGGGAAGTTCAAGTCCAGTGGGAAGATAACCATGGGAAGGTAATTGACTTGTCGGGAACGTCACCGCTACAGAAGTATGTGTTGCTAAATGATCGAAGAAGGCTGAAGATGAAGGATGACTGTAGTCTTTATCTACGTAGACCCCAGATTGAAGATCAAGGAGACTACAAGTGTTCTTATTTTGATCCTAAATTTGTGATTGTGAGAGAGGATGGAGTGCAAAGAAAGCCTGACTACAGATATAAAATTGTGACTCTTGTGGTTTTGAATGAAAGTAAAATTGTAGAGCCCACAGTTTTTGAAGAAATAGGAAAATTAATAACTGAAGTATCAACTCCCCCACCAACTGAAGAGACAAAGCAGACGTCTGCCTTGTTAGGTTTGAAACTCACCAATGTTACAGAGGAATTGCAGTTAACTACTGCTGTGCCTCAGATGATTCCAACAACTTCAATTTCAGTGAATACTGTGATAAGAACTAAATTAGGAAATACAGCTAACCTTCCATGTAAATGTAGTAAATGGAATACTGGTGGAAATATCTCCCCCAAATGGAAAAATGCGCGCGGTGAAGACATAGTGCTAGCAGTACCTGAGGTTAGCAGTGTGCCTAGCAATCAACGAAAGTTTGTGTTGATGAATGACAGGAGAGGGGTTAAAGTTAAAAATGACTGTTCACTAGTAGTACATAATGTACTATGGGAAGATCAAGGAGAATATACATGCACATATTTGGATCCAGAGTTTAAATACGTCCCAAGACAAAATTATTGGGAAGCGGGATACAGAACTCGTAAGATAATGCTGGTAGTAAAAGGTCTGGTTACTAAAGAAGTAAGCATGATTGCTAATGAAACCCAAAAACAACTAGTCACACCAAGGGTGACTGTTGGACCAAGGACATCTACTTCCTTAGCTCGGGGAATAACTAGTAGTATTAACGTATCATTGTCAGTTACCACTCTAGCCCCAACATTGGCAGAAAATGATGTTACTACTACGATGATGACAACTTCTACTTCTGTAACTCTCGGTAATCATACAAGAGAGGTTGTGAGGATGAGATCCACCACCTATAAAACACTGATGACTTCTTTGGTATCTAAAATGTCTGTAGATAAGACACTGACAACTGTCGCTACATCCCCATCATCTGAGAAGTGGATAAATATAACTCAGAAGACTATGGCGAAGTTGGAAATTAAGTTAAATAATAGCAAGGAGAGCTCTGTAATTAGAGAGCCAATTGCTGAGGAGATTGATAGTAATTCAGGAGAAAAAGCTCAGATGACGATGACAAAAGTGGTCAATGATTTTCTTGAACCTGAGTGGACATCAGAAGACATGACTGATCATCTTCATGCTTTAAAGAAGCGAGAAACCCAGTGGAAAGCATATGGGTTTGATTCCTCGGCGATGCAAATAACAGACCCATGGGCTAAGAGAAATCTGTGGTTCCAACAGATAACTCACTCCGTTAGAATAACTACTAATTCCAATTGTCCGTGTGTAGTGAAAGTTCCAGCTCCGGGCACATGGCCATCAATTCTAGAGACAGTACCGGAACCTTTGACGTCTGAATGTCAAAGTAATGCATTATTGTGGCTGCTATTCAGACAAAAAGCAGCCAATGATGTATGGATGGCTCTGTCGGTTAAGCTATTTAGACCTGAACGTAAGTGTTCCTGGTTGAGAGAATTGCCATATTTAAATCTTCTTGATAAGTATGAAGATATTAGAACAGCAACACCTGAAGCGATGGAAGTGACACCTGCAAAAGGTATGGACTGCTTTTGTTCTAATGACACTCATGAAGGAGATGGTATGTTTATGGGGATATCAGAAAGTGAAATCTACATGATGGAATTTGGAAAAGGTATAGAAAGAACAACTGGTGAAATTTATAGAGTGACCTTTCATGCGCCAAATAGTCGTCACAGTAAAACATTGAGCGTAAAGAATCAAACTTTACCGGGTAATGTGACTATAGGAACATTCAAAGATATTTGGTGGGTATGTGGAGATAAAGCATACTTATTTCTGCCGTATGGATGGACTGGATGTTGCTATATGGCACAGTTGAAACTTCCTTATGATGTTTTTGTCCTCCAGAAGGGACAAAAGACAGATGAGGGTGATTCTGCAAAGACTGCCAAAAGTAGGAAGAAAAGAGAGTTGGCACAATTTCACAATTTGGAGTCTTATCATTGGAGGATATCTTTAGGAGAAAAATGGGCTATAGGATTGTTTCCATGGTACGGGGTTACATTCTTAGCTGATCATATTGATAATATCACGTATACTCTACAAGGGTTTGCAAATGAGACCATAAGAGGTTTTGATTATTTGTCAAACGCACAGAGGAGTCATCGATTGACGTTGATGAAACACGACATGGCTCTTGATTATATTTTGGCCAAACAAGGTGGCCTTTGCGTGGCTTTAAATCTAACCGGAGATGACTGTTATACGTTGATTCCTGATGGCTCTGACAATATGACTAACATCATAGATGCGTTAAAACATATACGGGATGCGTTTGGGCCATCAAAAGGAGCTGGGTGGTCAGCTAATGCTTGGCTGCAAGACAAATTAGGACCATTAGGAGCTATAGTAGCTCAGGTTATGGGAGCTGCTCTTTTATCACTGTGTGTGATGTTTTGTTTTTGTACGGTGGTGTTGACCTTTGCTAAGGCCATGATATTGAGATGGGTAGGAGTTGTAATGCCGGGAGAAAGTGTTCAGATGCCACTCTTGGGTGGTAAGGACGTCGGGGAAGATGAGGAGGAAATAGTGATAAAGGAGGAGCTAACACTAGCAGAGAAATACCCATTTTGAATATCTGATTCCATCATTTACTCAACACTATTGTTAACAAGGGAAATACATGGACAAAGGGGGGAAAAGGAAAAAGTTAATCATATGTTGGAATAATGTTAAAGTATAATGCAAAAGTGAAATTATTATACTGTATTTGATGTTTGTGCAAGATACTGGCTGGTGATTCTTTCCTTCAGGACCAGTCAGAGGATGGCTGTGTCCAGAGATCCTAACTGCCTAATGGACTTGAACATTCAAACATGGACACTCGAAAATGGACGGCGGACCCTGAATGAAGACATCATGATCAGGAGTGTCGAGTGAAATATCATTAAAAGTTGATGGTGTTAAAAAGCAACAGTTTAATACATACATGTGTGTCCTGAATGTTTTTATAATATTGGAGTTTGTTTACTACAATGTAACCTGTATTATTGATGAATATCCTGTACTCTACGCTAGATATTTTTAGCAAGACATATTACTTTGATTTGCTATTGTTTTCTTTGAGTTGTCTGTAGTAGGATGAAGTGAATACATTGGGACCTCAGGTATTTTCTTTTTTTGCGGTTTTTGAGGGACATTGGTGCTAGGCAGGGAAAGGTCCACTGGAAGGTCCGATGGGTCGACCAGCCTGACTTTGGACAAATTTTTTGATTTATTTCTGAGGCTCTTAATGTATGCATTTATATGTAACATCCTATACAGTAGTCTAAACCCTTCGTTTTTTCTGTTAATTGATTTGGAGTACCTTAGGTGGTTGCCTGGGGCAGAGGGACCGTGAGAGAATTTTCCTGTCTTGATTGATTGATGGATGTTCTAAGAAATGAGGCTGCCAGATGGGTTTTTCGCTCTCACACTCCACAAATTTGCTGTATTGCTATGACAAAGCATGGTCAGAGGGGTATATTATAACCAATTGTGTTTGTTATTAAGTGATTTCTGTTAAGCCAATCAACATCGTATGTTCAATTACTCTTCTCTCTGTCGAGACTTTGTGTAGTCTCGAAGGGGGGAATATGAGGTGTCTGGAAGGTTTGAGGTGAATAGGTTACTGAGCTCCCAAAGCTGAGATATAGTGCGGTCATAATATTAACTATGTTAGTATTAGATTTATTGCCTCGATGTCATACGAAGAACGAAAACAACAATGGGTCTATTGAGAGGTCCTATGGGAGAGGAATTTTGTTGATTCTTCCAGCTCGACCAGAGGAGGAAAGATTTACATTTAGGACAGGATATAGGCTGAGCGGCACCTATGGATTGGAACCAGATGTGGTATGTTATCTTTGTACCGCTTTAAAAGCGAGTGCAGAGCGTCACTTGGCAGAGATTCCATCCGGCTCGGGTCTCTCCCAGGACATCCATGGCAAGTCTGGTTTGATGCTGATTTGTGTAATAAAACTATTATTTTATTCAAGTCAGTGTCAGCGGTCACTCCTTCATTCTTCAACACATCACACCCATCAAGAAACTAAACTACATTAGTACCCCTTCAACCAGTATCATCAGGGAGTAACAGCAGGTCCTTCTCCCACACAGAAATAAGCAAAAACGCTTACCTTTAATTACAGTGGCTACTGTTCCATCGGTGGGAAGGACCGCCGCCCCGGATGCGACCGTGTCTGGAGGCATGAAAATATCCTCCTTTTTTGCTCTTTTCCAATCCTGATCGTGACCCCAAATATGTGGTAAAAAAAATCACCTTGGAGAAGAGGTCTTTAGTTCAAGATCCTTTATTATACAAAAGACCCGAGGAAGAGACGGGAGCATGCTGTGATCCCACGAGAAGACGGAAGTGAGTACAGATCGAACATGGCGGCACCGTGCTGCACAAACTAAAACACATCTAATCTGCTCCAACTCAGTCAAATAACAAAGTGAATTGCAAAATATATATATAAAAAATGTAAAAAAAAACACTCCGCAAAACCGGAGTGGAGGACCTGGAGGATTATATTGATTATTATTATTATAGTGAGTATGTGAGGACCAGGACTGGAACAATCCAGCAAAAGGAAAGAAGACAGACTGAGCAACCGACCGACGTTCTAATATCCAGTGCTATAGAGGTTAGTGTCTTGGATGAAATCAACAAGAAGCTGGACATGTTTGGTCCACTTCTCTGAGATATTTCCGAGATCAAAGCCAGCCTTGATTTCCTGCACCGCCAATCGGCGAGATGCAAAAAGGCAACCCGGATCTAAAAACCTGCATGAAGCATCTCACAACAGAGATGGAGGTTGTAAAAAAAGAAAATCATATCATGAAAGAGACTATCCTGGATATCCAATCCAGAATTATGCGGGACAACCTAATCTTTTCTGGGATCCCAGAGAACAACACAGAGTCCCCCGAAAACATGGTAAAAGCCTTCCTCTACCCCGCCCTGAAACTCCCCACGACACCGTGAAGCAGACCACCTTCCACCGGGTTCACCAACTGGGACACCACATGGGGAACCGTCCCCGCTCCATCATTGCTAAGTTTAAACACTTCAAGCACAAGGAGCTGGTTAAAAGCAAAGGACAATAACTGAAAGGAACCACGCTGGGCATGAACGACCAATTCCTCCGGGAGATCAACAAGCGACAGAAAGTGCTGTACCCAATTCTGAAGGAGAACTTTTGAAGCCAGATTGAAGTGTATCGAGAAGGTGGTCTCTAGGCAGGTTACAGAATACCTGTCAAGAAACAACCTTCACGATACACTTCAATCTGGCTTCAAAAGTGATCACTCCACCGAAACAGCCCTGTTGTCTGTGACAGAGGCCTTAAAAACTGCTAGAGCTGCTGCCAAATCCTCGGTTCTCATTCTGCTAGACTTATCAGCTGCTTTTGACACTGTCAATCACAGCATACTCCTGTCCATACTCTCAAGTATGGGCATAACGGGCAGTGCACTTTCCTGGTTCGAATCTTACCTTACTGGGCGCTTGTTCAGTGTGACATGGCAAGGCCAGCTGTCTGTGCCTCACAACCTCACCACAGGGGTGCCCCAAGGCTCGGTGCTAGGACCCCTCCTCTTTGCCATATACACCACCTCACTGGGCCCAATCATCCGCTCACATGGCTTTTCATATCACTGCTATGCGGATGATACTCAACTCTATCTGTCCTTCCCGCCCGACGACCCTACTGTCTCGACGCGGATCTCGGATTGTCTCGCTGACATATCCACATGGATGAAGGATTATCATCTTCAACTAAATCTGGCGAAAACGGAACTGCTGGTCTTCCCGGCCAAACAAGGTATTTATCACAACATTGATATTAAAATCGACTCTCTATGTCTTGTTCCTACCAAGGCTGCAAGGAATCTTGGTGTCATTATTGATGACCAACTGACATTCTCGGACCATGTTGCCGCCGTCTCCCGGTCCTGCCGCTTCGCACTACTCAACATCCGAAAAGTCAGGCCATTCCTGACCCAATATGCCACTCAACTGCTGGTACAAACCTTGGTGATGTCCCGTCTCGACTACTGCAACGCCCTCTTAACAGGTTTGCCGGCCTGTGCAGTGAAGCAACTACAGATGATACAGAATGCGGCGGCGCGACTGGTGTTCAACCAGCCAAAGAGGGCACATGTCACTCCGCTGCTCATCGAGCTCCACTGGTTACCTGTAGCCGCTCGCATCAAGTTCAAGTCTCTTATGCTGGCCTACAGAGTGATTGCTGGGAATGTTCCCGCCTACTTAAATGCTCTTGTAAGAGCACATGTTGCCGCCCGGATGCTGCGCTCGTCAAATGAGCGTCGCCTGGCTCTGCCGGCCATACAGCCACGGCAATCCAGGCTCTTCTCATTTGTAGTTCCACTTTGGTGGAACGAGCAAAAATGACCAGAGCAGGGACCTCCCTCTCTGTCTTTAAGAAGCACTTGAAGACCCAGCTCTTCAGTGAGTACCTCCTCTCCTAACCTACAATTACTTAGCACTACTTAGCAGTATTTATTGTTACACTAATGTCTCTGTCGCAATGTAGCTTGAATGTTATTCTCCCTTGTAAGTCGCTTTGGATAAAAGCGTCTGCTAAATGACTAAATGTAAATGTAAATGTAACTAGCAGAAGAGTTAACAGGTATCGCTGGTTGTTGATAAACTATATATAGACCGTCTGTTATTCCGAGACTCCTCCACCACACCCTGGTTACTCTGATAATTATGTATGTATTGTGGTTATTCTGGTTATTATGTAGGCAAGATGTAGAAATTAGCATCCTATGTCAGGATTGAAAATATTGCTCACTCTCATCATCCCACCATCTTAATCCCTCCCTCCATACTTCTCTCATCACTAACTAATTAACAGAATTTTAGGTAACGTCAAATTAACCATAGTAATATGGTTATATGGCTAATATTTATAGCCCCAATGAGGACGACCCAAATTTCTTTCGAGCAAATAATCCACATAATAGAGAATACACATATTATTCACCATCCCACAAACCCAAGATGTTCATCCCATGAACTTCTTACATATATAGGTCATTTAAAAAATCCCTTTTCCAGAATATACAAACTTTTATTAAAAACAGATGACACTTTATCTTAAGCTACCATGGAATGGGAAAGAGACGTTGCTGTTTCCACCGATATCAACCTGTGGAATATCACGAAGAAGCTATCAATCCTGCACAGCATTCCAGTCTCCCCAACTGTATGTCTCCTCGGTGACCTCACCTCAGTTGACCCACCACTTAAACACCACCAACCCATTTTGATCACCTTAATAATTGTCAAGAAGATAATATTACTCAACTGGAAAAACTGAGATAATCTCGCCACATCCCAATAGTTACATTTATTCATAGAATACATCTCAATGGAAAAACTATTGGCAATATCCAAAAACAAGGTTGATTCATTTAATGAAATATGGGCTACTTTTATCACTGACATAACTCCATCCTGGTCTTATTGGAACTCTGCGGTTGGGTGGGCGCCCGGCGGCTGTGTAGACGTCCGTGGCGCTTAGTCCGGTGGTCATGGGGGTTTTCGGGGCCCCACGGGGGTGTTAGGAGGGCCAGGTGGTGGTGCCTGCTCTTGCTCCTGTGTCTTGCGATTGTGCAATCCTGCAGTTCAAACAGGGGGATTGGTGGTGGTTCTGTACAACAATAACTGTGCTCTTGTCATCCTACAGGTCGTCCACAAGACAGAGTTATTGCCACAGACGATTTTAGATTTAATAAAGAGTTGCACGGCGTCTTTTTCTACTTAAGCAGAGTGTTCCCCATGACTAAATTTGACAGTTTAATTGTTAGGCTCACTGACTCAGTCGATTTGGTTGGTTGCCTCCGGCCGTCTAATAACATGGTGGCGTCTGGGGGAGGGGCGCAGGGCCGCTCCCCGGCCTATTGTGCCCTTATCTTGATCTGGTTGCGCTTCACCTATTTCTCCCAGTGCCAAAACTCATACTCAGTACATAAACCACACAATATGGGTGGGGTGCAAGCTATGTGGGTGGGAATCATGCGATTGTGCAATCCTGCAGTTCAAAGAGGGCGGCAAGAGAACGGCAAGAGAGTTACTGACAAGGCTAAACTAGACTAACTTAAATGAGTAGACCAAAGAATGCTGATCTCAGTGAGGGTTCATGACATTAATAGTGTTGTTTACCAAGTTGGCTATTGCTAGGGAGTAATATCTGGGAAGCACATTGTTAAAGATAAACATCTATAAACTTTGTTTGTGGACGTTTCGAATCGTTGTGGTTAAGGGGTGTGTGAGGAAGGTATTTAATAGAGAACATATACTGGAAATACAAAGAAGTGGTCAACTGAAGAAACGAGGCAGGTAAAGTTTTTTTCCTACTTCATGTCTATTGAGGTTGGACAGTTTACCCCTAACAAGGATATTTTAGAAAGGTGAAAAATTTGATTCGTCTGAATTATCTTTCTATGGGGTTGGCCTTTCGAAGTTATCGAATGTATAGCAGAATTGTTTAATTACTCTGTTAAATTTATATATATATATATATATATATATATATATATATAGTATATTTATTATTATTAAAATAACAACGACAACAACAATAATAATAATAATAATAATAATAATAATAATAATAATAATAATTAGAACAGAAATGAAAGAGTTTTGTAAAGTAACCTCAGGGTCTGTAGTTAGACTTCACAGACTAGTAAATATTTTCTGCGTTGTTTTTTTTAAGTTAAATACAGCCTGAATCCTAGAAGCTACACTCACCTTATATAAAGTTGTGTCCTCATTCTTTCCCAGTCTGCAGTTATACAGTAGGATTAGATGTAGACACCAGGGTTAAAGCCTAAGGATAGCCAACAACAAATAACTCCAACAATAACTCCAAAAAAGAGCATGTTACAGCTAAGGTGAAGCCTCCCACTGTGCTATCTTTTGAGAAGGCGTTGTGCAGTTAGAAGAAAAAGTAGTTACGACTTATATCTAGGTGGTTTATGGTGGCATACTATTATAATTGCTGTAGTTTTAGTGCTGAACTTGTGTGCCATTCCCCTTTTGAGCCCATAGCCCCTTCACTTATACAGCTCAGATAGACTCCGGCCGCCCATCCACTACCCTGGTCAAGGCAAGCGGGTAGAGAAAATGGATAAATGGATGGAATGGTCATTTAACTGAGCAATGCAGCGTATGAAAAGTCAAGTAGATACTATAACTGAGGTTATGTCTGTACAAAATGTGTTTTTAATGCAATTGCAACCTTTCCATGTTTAATTTCAGACAACATTTCTACCAAACAATCATGGCTGTGTACAGGGTGGAGGTAACAACAGGTGACATGCTGAATGCAGGAACCTTTGACTATGTGTATGTTACCTTAATTGGAACAAAGGGAGAAAGCAAACGTACACAAATGGACAACTACGGATTCGATCATAACACTGGGCAGGTAATGCAAATGCAATTCATTTACATTATGACTGAGAAATTCTTTGAATATTTTCTGTCCATAACACACACTTTGCCTCCCTCAGACCGGAAGTTACACCGTGAAAGCTTCGTCGCCTCTGGGCAAACTTCTCCTAGTCAAGGTGGAAAAAGATCCTGTTTTTCTTCTGCCAGAAAACGAGTGGTACTGCTCCAAAATAGTGGTGACAACCCCGGAAGACGATGTCCTCCTCTTCCCCTGTTACAAATGGGTGTCCAGGGGAGCAACTGTGGAGCTGAGAGGAGGGAGTGGTAGGCTCCAAACCGTTCATGTTTACAACCAAATAAACTGTCTGGTATTTGACTAAGAAATTCTCTTTGTAGCCATATCTTCATGGAAAACAAATTCTCTCTCGTTCCTCTATGGTCTTCCTTTCCATTGTTAACCGCAACATCTCAGCTGTGAAGGTCTTTGAAGAAGAGCATTCCTTGCTCATCAACCACCGAAATTCGGAGTTGACAGCCAAACGGGAGATATACCAGTACGTGCTGAGCTTTTTTTTCTTTAAAAATGTTCATTAAGTAGCTTGTCCAGTTTACTGCAAAAGCTAGTACAACTGCAATTATTATAGGAAGTCACAGAAAAGTTTACATTTCTGTCATTATTTCTGCCAATCTCTTAGATGGAATTTTTACGCTGAGGGAGTACCTATGGTCGTCAATTACTCCAATGTATCCAACCTTCCAATTGAACTGCAACCATCTATCTCCAGAACATATGAAATATCTTTGTCAAAACTTGAAATGTGAGTCCCTTTTTGGTTGCACACATCATACATATCAATCAATACATTCAATATTTTTAAATTTTACTGCCAAAAATGATGCATCGCTTGCAGAGCTAGCTTTGTCAGACAACTTGACTTCGCCACACACTCCCACACCCACTCCATCCACCTGTTGGGCTCTACTCTTCTATCCAATGGGGAATTCCAGCTCATCACTCCTATACAGTATTTCTAGCTCACTGTGTTTGCTGTGCACCTCGCTAGCAGTGATTAGCGCTAGAGGCCAGACGATGAAAGTCAATCAATGCATAATTAATGAAAATATTTTTTAAGTAAATCTTGTCTGTCAGAACTGTAGCTCTCAAATGTTTATCCTCTGCCACAGTGCTGTTGAAACCATGCTCAAAGGGCTACAAGACTCTACTGAAGAATGGAAAGACATTGAAGACATGAAAAATGTTTTCATGTTCAAGACGACACCAATGTTTGGTAAATATTTGGAATTGGAATATTTAGAGATAATTTTATGTATGCATCATGTTATCATATAATATGGTATTTGCATCCAGTTCTATGACAATTGTTCAGAATTTATGTCACAATCATCTACATCTTTTTGGTTTTGTTGCCTGCCACCTTTCAAGATTATGTTGCGGATCACTGGATGGAAGACGACTTCTATGGATTCCAGTTCTTGAACGCCATCAACCCTAATGTGATCCAGCGTTGTTCAAAGCTTCCTGCTAACTTTCGAGTCACCGGGGAGATGGTGAAACCCTTTTTGGAGCAAGGCAGCTCTATGCAGCTGGAGATGGAGGTATGGAAGAAAGATCCAGTGCCACTACATGTAATTTCCAATTGAATGCTTTGCGGTTGTTCTTGGTTTCCATGAAAATGAATAAAATATTAATTACATTTTACTTGTTTTATATCACTTGACTGTGTACACTCCTGCTAGTTTTCCAATTCTTGAATTGCCTCTGTGTCTCACACAGAAAGGAAATATATTCATCTGTAACTACAAGAGGATGGATGGAGTGCCAACTAGGCTCTATAATGGAGAGCCACTGGTTATAACTGCTGGTTTCTGTTTACTCTACAAAAATCCAGAGGACAAATTGATGCCTATTGCAATACAGGTAGGATATCTGTTTTGTTTTGTTTTGTTTAAAAGTCAGCTTTAAGTCTGACTATTTTTGTTTATTTTTTCTCTACAATTGTCAGTTAAAACAACAACCTTCAAAGGAGAACCCCGTTTTTCTACCGAGTGACCATAAGACAGACTGGCTCTTAGCCAAGATGTTCTTGAGGCACGCAGATACCATCCAGTACCAGGCCGTCTTTCATCTGATGAACACTCACTTCCTGGCTGAAGGTTTCGCTCTGGCTACTCTGCGCCACCTCCCAATGATCCACCCGCTCTACAAGGTAGGATCAGGAATGTGTGAAGTTCTGTGTTTTATTGGCGAAGCAAAGCTTTAGCACCCTATTTCCGAATTGTTAATAACAGGACTCTTAGCTCACACATCTGGTCTTCTCGTTGGTGTGTGTACAGCTGCTCAACGGAAACTTCCATTACACTTTCCAAATCAACGTCACCGGACGTGCCGCGCTTTTTAAGGAAGGCGGACCTCTAGCTCAAGTACGAACTCTTTAAAAATTACACTTTAAAAGAATAGGTAAGGTTGGGGAATTCAGATTTGTGAGCAGGGAACACTGGTAAAGATAATGTATTAAACTAATGAATACGTTGCTCAGACCTCAGCAGGAAATAAAGGGCTGGTAGTGCTGATGGCGAGGGCTCTCTCAGAGATGACCTACAGCTCCCTCTGTCTGCCAGAGAACATCAAAGAGCGAGGCCTGGAGTCCATTCCCAACTTCTACTACAGGGATGATGGTCTGAAGCTGTGGGAGATCATCAACAGGTTGCAAGAGCAAATCCAATCTTTCATCACATTGTTTCAGATTTCATGAATTTACTACAACTAATCACTGTAGTTGAGCAGATTCAGGGTACTTCTGTGAATCTGTTAGACCAGGGGTGTCAACGATAAGGCTTGTGCCCTAAAGTTAGTTTGACAAGCCTGTTTTAGACTATTCATAATACTCGCATTGAAAATCACTCCTTTCACAAAAGTCAGAAGAGCTTAAATCAAGATCGAGGCGACATGATGACAACTGTGTATCTCATAGGTCAACTTTTGAATGAAACTTTTTGACAATACCAAAATGTCATGTTACCAAATGTCTTTGTTTAGGGTTCAGCTAAAATGTTTAATGTAAACTTTGACCTTTCTTTTCAATGATATTGCTGTTATTGTCGTTTGGAAAGCAATGGTACTTCTCCTTGAATAAAAGTTTTTTTGGCCAATCACTATTCCACACTTTTCCGGTTCTTATTCTTCACAGTTTTGCCAAGGGAGTGGTGGAATACTATTACCCCTGTGACGGCGATGTTAGTAGAGACACAGAGCTTCAGGCTTGGATCAATGAGATTTTCACAAACACCTTCTTAGGAAACCCTACCTCAGGTAGTTTTTATGATTAGTCATTTGTTTATATCACTGTGCAGCATTTCGCTGTTGTGCTTGAGATAATCAAATGAATGTGAACCATGACAGGGATACCAACGGCCTTTCAAACGGTTGAGGAATTGATCAAGTTCATCACCATGGTGATCTTCACCGTCACGGGTCAACACCACGCTGTGCACAAAGGGCAGGTGAGATGGAGAAATGTATTTATTAAACATCACACACACACTGGTTGTACACATTTAAAGGACACCACCTTCAAACGTCGTCTCAATCTGATCTGTGTTCCAGTATGACTACAACAGCTGGACCGCTAACAACCCTATGCTGATGAGGAAGCCTCCTCCGTCCATTAAGGGACAGTCCAGCATGAAGACAATTCTTGAGACGCTTCCAAATGTCAAGGAGACAGTTGGCTTCATGGCATTGGGTTGGCTGCTTACCCAACCATACAGTGACGCTGTGAGTATGAAAATCCGGAGTTATTACCTCGGATTAATGCATATTAAAACTAATGAACCTCTATCTCTGTGTCTGTGGGTCAGGTATACATTGGCACTTACCCAGAGGAACACTTTCATGGGCACGTCCCCAAGCAGATGATCAAGGAGTTCAAAGAGCAGCTGTCCTCTCTCAGTGAAGAAATTGAGACAAGGAACTTGAAACTTCCGGTGCCCTACGAGTACTTGAACCCTGCTGAAATAGAGAGCAGCGTCACCATATAAAAGATGGAATGTCCTCCATTCTGTTTACTTTTAACGGAGGCTTTGTTGTTATTGTGGTTTCTTATAATCAGAGCAGAAACCTGTCTGTTGACATTTGTAGGTGTGTTGAATTGAAAGTCATGCTGTTGTGCAACAATGCCACAAGTTGTAATTCGAAAGTGGCTGAATGTTATAATTTTCTTTTTTTAAATTCTGTTCATGTTTTAACATTTTTTCCTGGCACTATGGTGTTTCAATTCAACTCGGTTTGAATTAAAGGCTCTTCTAGATGCAGATGCTGCATTCACATCTTTGATCAGAACAGAGATTTCAACTTACACTTGTAGGTATTTAATATGAGAGTTTATCTTGTGTGTAATGTAATCCTTTGCTTGCTGACCAACCAGACACATTTAAAAGTGGCCTTGTGTTGCATTTAACAAGTCTTCTCTGTTTTCTGACATTCTGGGTGCACTGGTGCCACCAAGGGGTGGGATGGGGAGGAACTAAGAATTTATTTTTAAACTATGGATATACTGTAAACAATAACCTTGGCAAAACTATCAGGACACTGAGCACAGCATTACATGGGCATCTATATAAGAAGCTGCATTGCCCTTGAAACCCTCGCACTGTTATCCCCACAGAGATTTAAGCAATTGAGGACTTTTTGCCTCTTTTAAATATTTTTACATGAAAATGATTGGAGGATTGTTATGTTGTCATTGATAAGTGTACTAATTACCTTGACTGGAATTTAGAATCCCTGTATCGACATCCGTGGGAGACTCAGGGGCGTGGCACAGCCAGCGAGGGGAGGCGAGGGGAAGCGAGGGGAAGTCAGTGTGGTGGACTGATGCTCTCGGCCACGGTGCCAGCTCTGGCTAGTTGATCTGCCTGTCTTCTCTTGCAGTTGAGGGGGCTGCTCTGGAGCTAAAACGTTCCTTACCAGAGAACCTCGATCAGAGAACGACATCTGGGTTCATCTTTATGTTGTCCTTTATATTTCCTTTCCCACACTTGAGCGCCGTTCTATTTAGCTAATTGTGAATAAAAGCCAACCTCTTCCTCTGCAACCTGAGTCTCTCCGAGTCCTTGGCCGAACCTGGGTAGCGAGCATGCTACAACATCAAATAGGCTAAAATGAATGATTGACCTCCCTCTGGCCTCCATCGCTCACTGTGCATTACACCAACTGAATCAAATGAACAAAGAGTTGAAACGTAAATGACTGTTTTTACTGAGTGACTTGTCACAAACGCAATTGAAAAAAATAATTAAAACTAATCTTTGAGCCTATATCTCCATCGGTTAGCTTCAAATTTTTGTCTATGGCAATGCAAATGGTCTGTTTGATTTCCAGTATACTGTCAGAATTTACCCAGGGCACTTTTTTTTTTTTTATGCAATTTTGTGATCCTCTGCTTGGTCTTGAGCTTGCTTCATGTTATTTTGAAAACCTACTGATTTTGAAATTGCTGATTTTCCACCCTGTTTTATAGCTGATGGTTGGATCAGTGGTCTGTAAGGCTATGAAACAGAATTGTGGATACATTATGTGGAGATGATGATGATGATGATGATGATGATAATAAAGGGGTATACCAGGGTCTAAAGGGAACTAACTTGACCTTTAGGTATTCTCAATGTTTTTTTTGTTTTCTGGTAGGGATCCCTGGGAGCTTCCAAACTGTGGATGAGCTGACCACAGCTTCTACACATCATCAGCTCCCGGTTAAAAGGTCTTCATCTACTGTTTTGCCACTGGTTTTGGTGATCAGCAAGAAGTACAGCTATTTTGTTTGTTTCAAAAGTTTATTTAGCCTGTGACCGCTGATGAACCTGTTTGATCTCAGAATTGCATTATCTTTTATCTCTAACATGTCTATAGACATTGTAAATTGCATCATATGATGTGACATCAGCACTTCCTTAATATAGAGTTCTGGCTCAAATAGTTTTTTAGGGTTTTCACATAATTACCCCTGTCAGTCTTTGTTCAAAGCAGGCCTTTCAAATTTGGACATTTGCACGTATGTATGTTTGTCTGTCTTTCCGTAAACTGTTTTCAAGTTGAAGCAGTAATTTCTTTAACAGACAGCTTAACATTTCAGCAGTCTGTGCATTGTTTAGTGCCACTCACCCCAAAGTTGGAATCTTTTCCAAACTGCCATAGTATCATAACGTTGATCATATATACCATAATAATATATGATCTAGGATAAATATTCAGTGTAAAACAAATGGAAATCCAACATCTGTGATCAAGGAGCAGAAGTTCCCGTTATCTTTAATGGTGAGAAAGAGACGGACGCTTGTGTCCAAAGTGTTGAAACCACTAAATTATTGCTTTGACTTTAACACATGTATGTGACAAATAATCTCTTGAACTTGAACTTGAACTTGAACACTTCTACAGAAATCGATGCGCCATTTGAGAAACAAACAGGTAAAAGCATCCAAGTTAAAAAGCCTGCATCAAACACAGACTTGTGCCAATTATTTGAATACCCCCCAGAGAAAACACTGAGCCAAGTCCATATTTTGTCATGTCCAACCTACAACATCTACTGTGTGTATCTGTTCTTCATTTGTCATATTCCTCTAGGAACATGACCCGAAGAGTGTTTTGAAGTGAGGACAGCACAAAGCTGGAGCTGCTCTGCCACTTTTGAAATTCTTTGGCCGATGCTGTCAGTTCCCATAGTCGGTATTGTCAAAGGTAAAATTGAAAACAACAGTGAGAAAGCAATGAATAACAAAAAAAAAGCTCCATGTAAGGCTGTAAAGACTCTTTATTAAATGGTAGCAAAACATGCATGTCTCCTAATTTGGCTAGATAACATTAACAGCCACACCATACTCACCCATACAGGAATGAGACTAATTGAGTAAAAACTGGTAAAAGGGATGTTGGGGACAGCTAAGCAAAATATGATTAAAGTGCTAGCATAACATCAATGTTACGCGAAAGTGGTGCAACATGGCAAAACATTTATTCATACATGGCTACGACTGAAAGGCAGGACTCTGAAACCACTTTGCTACTTCCTCAGTAAAAATATAGATCTGCTATAATGCATATTTGTTTCTCTGAAAGTTAACAAGAATAGGGCATAGTTGCAGTAAAATTCCAATCAAAGTACAAATCTTAAACTATTTGTGCCTTCTTTGTCCACCTTTAGGTGCACTGACCAGCAATCATGTCAAGTGTTGGTTCATGCTTCATTAAGGCTGTTTTTATTCAACTACTGTAACAGATTCGATCATTTTCAGGTTTTTGCCCAAACTATCTAGTGTCTTAACACATGGTTAACACATGGTGCAGTGTGGAATACAGTGGCGGTAGTGCAGCTCTTGTGTTTTGGTTGGCTCAGGGGTTGATATGACGCAGGACTCGGCGGAGGGAGTGTGCGTCCCGGGCCGTGCACATAGCAGGAAGTGGTACAGGCTCAGTTTTGGGCTCCACCGTGTTAAAGCGGCACTTCCTGAGGTGGTCTGACATGCTGGGCAGGTCGTTGAACCCCCATAAGGACACGGGACTGAAGGCTGTGCTGAATCTCCACACCTTGAATCACAGGTTAAGGGGATAAATACCAGTGCTGAAATGAGGAGATGATATTAATTGTTCAATATGGTTCTACTGCGCAAAATTTCACTTTACTAGCAAATAACTACTTAAATTGAATTGCTATATTGTACTTGTATAATTATTACTCACAATGTATATTACCTTTGCAACCCATTTCTGTCTATCGGTTACTCAACACATGTTTATTAGCAGTGTTAAAGGACAAGAGGAGCAGTTAGTAGTGCAGGTGCTGATTGAAAACAGTCAAATCATGGAAGATTTTTAGAATTGTCCTCCAATAAGAGCAAATACAAGTATCTAATGCTTAACCAGTCAAACTGAATAACAGGGCTGTCCTAATTACTACATAATCACAAGATTGCATTATTTGAGCAGATATTTATTTGGGTAAAATTGTGATATTACACAATCCTAGTCGTTGTTGTGGCTTTGTTACCTTCTGAATAATGCCATGTCTTTTTTACCTTGTTTTTTATTTGCCATGAAACGGTGGCGTGTGCAGCGGGGCACTGCCTTCTCTCCCACTGTAGCTCCACGATACCCCGGGCCTGCAACAGAGTGGCACACAAGTCCCTCATTGTCCTTGACACCATGGAGAGCTGGCACAGGCTGAAGCTGTCCAGGAAGCCAGCGATGTGCCACTGTATTTCCACGGGAAGTCCGGCGAACAGATCGGACTGGGAGTTACTAGGAAGCCCTGCCCCAGGACAGGGCTGCACCCCGAACGACCTGAGGTGTCTGTCATGAACCACCTTGGCGCCCTGTGTGGATGGGTAGAACCTGCGCTGGGAGAAGGTGCAGCCGTAGTAGGCCATCGGGCAGCGGTGCTCCATCCAGCCGTTGAGGCCAGCGTGGATGTCGCCGTGCACGTTGGTGAAATGGGAGGAGAACTGGTCCCTGCGGAAGGACTGGCCGCACACGAAGGGGAACATGTGCTGGTAGTGGGAGTTGGGTGGGAGGTAGCGGTTGTGGGGGACCGCCTCCACCTCGAGAGCCTCCAGGACGAGGCCGAGGCGGAGCGTCTTCAAGGGGCTGGGGTATGAGAGCTGTGGAGCTGCATGATCGCAAGCCGACGCAGAGGCCATGTCGCCCACTCTTGTGTTGGTCACCAAGATAGTCGCCGGGAAGTTGAAAGTCTGAGTGCCAAAGTCGACGTGGTTGCTGTCTACGTAGACCGTGTCGGAGATCCGTCTGCACTCCCTGGACTCCTCCAGGCAGAAGAGGAGGGCGGCTGTGATCAGGTCGATCTCCCCTAAACCCATCGGGTCATCCTCCTGCTGCAGGTCCGAGGTATCCACTGCCTTGTCCTCCATTTTGGGTTGGAGTCTCGGGCGCGATTGGCCGCGGAGCCAACTCCTCCGACCGTTGGACGCTGAAAAGTGGTCCATGTCTCTTAGCAGATAGAGGTTGTGGAGCTTCCGTTCGACCCCCCAGTTTTCTAAGAAAACCAGCCCCCTGTCGTCCAGGACAACATGACTGGCCCTCTGAGCCACAGCCGGGATGACATGCAGCGCCTCTGTCGGTTCAGACGGCGACTGAGCAACTGCTACATTTCTGTCCTCTTGACCCTCGAGTGAACAGGTTGCATCCAAATTTTCCATCCCTTCTCCATTACTAGCAGCCTTGCCACTTGAGATACCATTGCAAACACACTGTTCACCCACAGGTGTTTTGGGTTCAAGATCAGTTAGTTTTCTGTTGCAATCTGCGCTGTTGTCAGCAGAGTTTGCACTGCTGAAGACATCCAACGCGGCAGCTAAGCTCCTCGCAGTCTCCACTGTGGCCTTGTATAGTTCACCATAGTGCTCCTCGTGCAAACCATTAATTCCATTGGCTATTCTCTCCTTCGCCGAGCCCGGTGAGGGTGGCGGTGGTGGCTGAGCTACAGATACAGAATGTGGAGAACGCTCTGATGTCGACGCCATAGGTGCAGAGGCGGGAAGAGGCTGGTGCGCCGCACCGTGCAGTTCACCTTCAGCGACGAGTGTCTTTCTCCCTGCGGTGGGGGCCATGGCGACCACTTTGAGGGACTCCAGCAGCGTCCGCTGATCCTGCAGGGCGAGCGTCATATCCAGCTGCTCGACCTCCTCCACCCCCCGGCTCAGGCTCTCATAGGACGTGTAGTCCAGACAGCTGACGGGCCATCTGTTCCACTCCATGGTGCAGCACACCACTCCGGCCGGACAAACCTTGAGGTGCGTGGACATCCGGTGGCGCAGCAGGGTGACAGGGCAGCCAAAGCCGCTGTTCAGGCAGGGAACCCTCTCCAGCGGGCACAGGAGGCCGTGCTCAGCGGCTTTACAGGAGTGAAACGTGGCCCCACACACCAGTGGACACGTGATGAGATTGCACGAAACACCCTGTTGAGGTTTTATCGTGCATCTCTGGTTCACACAGGAAACACAGTGGTAGTGGTCCGCCTCCATCTCCATTAAAAGTAGCGGGCCGTGGGATAGGGTCCGCTTTGCTACCAGACGGGAGGAAAGCACAAATTTTGGGCTTCAAAAATTTGGGTTGTTTTAACATAAAGTCACAAGCTTATTATTAATCATCTTTTAATAAAAAATGTACATGGAATGGCAAAGACACACAGTATCATGCAACTAGTGTACACAACTCAAAAGATAAACTAATTTGGGATTGTAAATGCAGTAACAGTATAAAAAGATGACGGGACAGGGGATTTAAATTAAACTGGTTTCATGTTCTTATGGATGTAAATACACTAAATGAACCCCGCTTGGAAAGCTAGATTACACTTTAGTTCGCTGCCTTACGACTTTAATACTTTAATACTTCAATACAAGAAGGGAGGCATAAGTGAGATAAACACTCCCAAATATCAGATGCGAATTTTAATAGCCTAAACTTGGCTCAAAACAACATGAACAGTGACAGGGCTACGTCCATCTGCTGGTGGTCTGTGGCTTAGGAGGTGTAGGCTAATAAAGAGCTAAAGGCTAATGCTGAGCTGAAGACGAGAGAATACCATTTTCCCGGCTAATGTTCACCCATTTAGCAGTTTTCCAAGGTGCAAATCTTAGTTTCATCACGGTGCTAAGCTGCCCCGCTGGTCGAATCAACAATAGGACCCCGTCTCACCGTGTTGTCGCGCTATTAACTAAACTTGTTACGCTGTGACGGCAGCTCCGCACAGTGCGCGCTAGCAGCTAGCTCACTACATGTCCCGTCCGCCACCGACCGTGACGTCGCCTTACAGCGGCGTGCTGGGTTCAACAGGAAGGCGGAAATCGGTCATTCCGAGTCGGTGGTTGCGCCCTCATCGCTAAATGGTGTTCTGTCGCCTCCTTTCGGGAAGGCACGGTTGTAATAATATTCAAAATAACAATAGAAAATAAAAAATAAAATGTAAAACCCATGCATGTTGCCATGTTGCAGGTTTGGTATGTCTGCAAACTCGGATCGGTGCTATGTGCCCCGAAATTCCGACTCAAACGGCCGTTCATTTTCACCTTTCCGTGACTTTTCCGAGTTCCGAGGTGACCGGAATGCCACACTGTTACTCCCGTCCGGCCCGTCACGGATGGATGACATTGTGCTTGGATATGTAGAGCATTTGAGTTTTGGTATTTGAACCAACACTCCAGCGGTTTCATTTACTAAACTTTATTGTGTAGGCTTCTACTTTCCAAAATGAGACAATAATCGCAGGTGTTCAGTTGTCTCTCATTGGTAATATCCAAAGTAGTACATGCTGCGGCCACTAATAACCGACAGATGGCGCTGTTGTACAGCATTTACCGCGAACTGGTCCAAAAACGCTTTGAAAGGGGTTGCCAGGTCAGGCAAGAACACGCTCCAAAGCGCTTTAAAGTAGTTGAAACTGTTGCCAGATTAGGGGGCACAACGGATTAGGCAGGGACTTTTATTTGTTGAAACGGTATTGTAAAAAAAAAAAAGACAGAGAGAATCCACACCTATTCTTCAAAATATCATCAACAAACCAAACTACGCGTTTAAAACATTACATTTTATATTATTCTCACAGGTTTTACATATACTGCTTCTGCATATGTTTGTTTTATTATCTGTGTATTTGTCACATTACAGTTCATTGCTAACCTTCAAATGTATTAAAAGATCCAGTCGTGTGGACTGCATCTTATATAGTTTAGTCTTATATATTTCTAGTGTTGCGACCCACTCAAAGCGCTTTACAGTACATGCCTCTCATTCACACATTCACACGCATGCATCGATCGATGGTGGCGGCAGCCGTGCAAGGTGCACACCTGCTCATCGAGAGCAGTTAGGGGATTCGATGTCTCGCTCAAGAACACGCCGACGTGGTGCCAGGAGGAGGAGCCAGGAACCCTCTGATTACAGGACGACCCACCCCACCTCCATGGGCTCAACCAGGCTCAACCAGGCTCAACCTGGCGGCCGGGCCCGACCAGGCTGATAGTTATAGGTAGCTGCTCACACCGCTCTCCATGTCTTTACAGCCCGGATCAATTGGCGTGACACATTTTCTCTCACACATGGTAAACACTGTTGTGCTTCAAGCGATAGACTAAACTCAGAATATTCCATTTGGGTCTTTATGACTCAATAGTTGACACACAGTTGAACGTTTCACCATTTGAGATGTCTAGCATACTTCTATATGTCAAAAAAGCAAATAGAAATCAAGTTGCTTTTCTTTGTTATTTGACAGGTTTGACGTGGGACTTGGTTTTCGGGGATATTTTCCAATGCTTTTCAAAAACATTGGTCCAACCCTAAAAGGAAACAATAAATGTGTTTGCAGAAAGGTCGGCAGTTCGAATGATGTACGGTCATCTCATTCGGTGACCAAGTAATGTAGTAAGTAGAAATAGTGAAGCTTGCTCAACAATGCTTGCAAAATTGATGACAAAAATGATCAGAATATTTATCGTCTGGTAGCCAGACGTGTAGCTCTGATCCACTCGGCCTTATGACACCAAATGACACCGCTCCTGCCCCGTAGTGTCGCTTTATCTCCCATCACAGTATTCTTTCTCAAACATGTCACCTTTGCTCTGGCTCAATACCCAGAAGCCCCGGAGCTGCAGTGTCAGTGTCACACCAGCTCCTCGGCAAAAGCTTGTTCGTGATTTGTAGCACTACGGCCCGCGTTACGTCCCGGCTCGCCGTGCAGGGGCAGGCGGCGGCCACCACCACTGGACCGGGCTCTGACCTTGGGTGGAGCAGCGAGGGGGGGGGGGGGGGGGTGAGGTTATTATTATCATTATTATTTTCTTTCTTTTTTTAACCACTTGGGGTGGGATTGTTTCATTAGAGCTACTGATTCCATCTATAACGTAGGACTACACACACACATACAGGTATGGGTGGTTTGTGGAGTCCTATATCAAAAACAAGATGTTTGAAAAGATGATCTGGGATTATGTATACTCATTACTATACATTACTATACAAGTTTTGAATCGTGAGAAATTGAACAGTACATGTATATTTTTTAACCATTAAAAACATAAAAATATCAAATTATATTAAAACATTTAAAAAATAACATAATTATTAAAGCCATTTCCGGTTATAGGGACACTAAATGTGTCCTGATGACCACCACCACCATGTTTAAATTGCATCTGGTGTATAGCCAAGATATTATTCTATATTCTATTATTTTATATTCTGTTGTATTCTATTCTATTTTAGTGCATGGTAACACTCTCATGCATTTACACATTTTATATGGATACATTTCTGTATCCCCCAGTATCTGTTCTCTGTCTGTGCCACAAAATGAGCATTTTTGCTGTTATTGCACTGTTGGTTGTGTGACATATATTATATAGAATGTTTGCAATCATATTGATTTTTGACCATGCCAAGGGACTACAGATGAAAATTTGTTCCAGCTAAATCGGGTATGACGGTATTTATCTTTAATAGTGTACATGGTCCCTTACGAATAAATAATTAAACAAATCAATAAAACCCTCCTTAAAGTGCTGGGGGGGGCAGTGAAAGCAGCTCTGAGTGCTGTGGTCTGCTGTCCAGGGTGCTGCTAGGATGCGGGGTGCAATTTCTCTCCATTTACATTGCCCACCGTAGCGCATTTAATCATATTGCACATTAGGGTTTTCACAAAGTGCAAGAGGTGAACTAATAGTTGGAGACCGATCTGCATCTCCAACCAGATGCTTGGGTGATATTTTTGGGCCTGGGCTGTCATTGTGAGGGATCGTAATAGCCCACTTGACGTCACTCGGGATTGACATCCAACCTCCTTTGGTGTGTGTTCCTGCGCATCTGTCTGTTCCGTGGTCACGCTTGCCTGGTGCATCTCACCACGCCCCTCTGATTGTTGGGCTCACGGACTAAACGGTACTGAAGCCCTGTGACACCCGTCTCTAATCTCTACACACCCCACACACACACACACACACACATTCACCCTCTCTCCTCCTATTTTGATCTGTTTTCGTATTCGTATTTCGTATTGAATATTATTTGAAATCTCTTTACACACATGTGCATGTAGAGTACATGCACTCGTAGCTTTCCAGGGAGGCTGCAAAGTGAAGTTGTTTAGATAGATAGATAGATAGATAGATAGATAGATAGATAGATAGATAGATAGATAGATAGATAGATAGATAGATAGATAGATAGATAGATAGATAGATAGATAGATAGATAGATAGATAGATAGATAGAATGGCTGCCCGTTTAATTAGAAGGCCGAAACCTTTGGGTGATGAGTGCATCATCGTGTTGGACCAAACTTCTTCATCGGCTCAGTCTCCTCTCCAGACCTGACCTCTAAGAGGAGGGTATGAGATGGGAGGCAGCCAACCCCACCGTGGTGACTCACTCCAGAAAGACAATAGAGGATTACATTCACATCCCAGGACAATATTCTCATGCACAACAAATGAAAAAAACGCTATAACATTTTGGTGATAAAGAACCACCAACACCATCCACCTTGCCTGCAACGGGTGTTTGCATGCTATGATAAGTAAACAAACATAGATAAATAAATGAGTCAATAGCTCTATCTATCTATCTATCTATCTATCTATCTATCTATCTATCTATCTATCTATCTATCTATCTATCTATCTATCTATCTATCTATCTATCTATCTATCGATCTATCTATCTATCGATCTATTGATCTATCTATCTATCTATCTGTCTGTCTGTTTCTCTGTTCATCTGTTTTCTGTCCGTCTGCTTATCTATCTATATTAGTATATACAGTATATATAGTATAAAGTATATATATGTCATAAATACAAATCATGTTGTAGTAATATCGTTATAGATATAGATAAAATGTTTGTTTAAAATTAGATAGAGAGGGACCCCCCCCCTCTCTCTCTGTAAAGGGGAGAGCGATAGAGATTGAGAGAGAGACACACACTGATGGAGAGGGAGAGGGGGAAATAGAGAGAAAGAGAGAGGGGTAGATTGAAAGAGGGATATATAGAGATAGATAAAGAGGAGGGAGTGAGTGAGGGAGTGTACCTGTACAATGTGTATTTATTCATGGTCATACCAATACAGCCTTGTTGAAGTGAACTGGGCATCAGATTGGTGGATAGACAGAGAACACAGAGGCGAGAGAGAGAGAGAGAGAGAGAGAGAGAGAGAGAGAGAGAGAGAGAGAGAGACAGAGACAGAGACAGAGACAGAGAGAGACAGATAGAAAGAGGGGGGAGATGGGGGGGAGATAAGGGAGAAAGAGAGACAAAAATGGAGATGGAGATAGGGGAGAGTGTGAGAGAGAGATAGAGAGAGAGAGAGAGACAGAGACAGAGACGGGGAGGGAGACAGAGACAGAGAGAGACAGAGAGAGAGAAAGAGAGAGAGGCAGATGGGGGGAGGAAGATAAGGGAGAAAGAGAGACAGAAACTGAGATGGAGATAGGGGAGAGCGAGAGGAAGAGAGAGAGAGAGAGAGCGAGAGAGAGAGAGAGAGAGAGAGAGAGAGAGAGGGAGGGAGGGAGATAGGGGAGAGAGGGGGGGAGAGAGAGAGAGAGAGGGAGAGAGAGAGGGAGAGGGGGGGATGGGGGGGAGATAAGGGAGAAAGAGAGACAGAAACTGAGATGGAGATAGGGGAGAGAGAGAGAGAGCGAGAGAGAGAGGGGGGGGGGGATAGGGGAGAGAGAGGGGGGGGAGAGAGAGAGAGAGAGAGGGAGAGAGAGAGGGGGGGATAGGGGGGGAGATAAGGGAGAAAGAGAGAGAAACGGAGATGGAGATAGGGGAGAGTGAGAGAGAGAGAGGGAGAGAGAGAGAGCGAGAGGGAGAGAGAGAGAGAGAGAGAGGCAGATGGGGGGGAGGAAGATAAGGGAGAAAGAGAGACAGAAACTGAGATGGAGATAGGGGAGAGAGAGAGAGAGCGAGAGAGAGAGGGGGGGGGATAGGGGAGAGAGAGGGGGGGGAGAGAGAGAGAGAGAGAGGGAGAGAGAGAGGGGGGGATAGGGGGGGAGATAAGGGAGAAAGAGAGAGAAACGGAGATGGAGATAGGGGAGAGTGAGAGAGAGAGAGGGAGAGAGAGAGAGCGAGAGGGAGAGAGAGAGAGAGAGAGAGGCAGATGGGGGGGAGGAAGATAAGGGAGAAAGAGAGACAGAAACTGAGATGGAGATAGGGGAGAGCGAGAGGAAGAGAGAGAGAGAGAGAGGGGGAGGGAGATAGGGGAGAGAGAGACAGAGAGAGAGAGAGAGCGAGAGAGAGGGAGAGAGACAGAGACGGGGAGGGAGACAGAGACGGGGAGGGAGAGAGAGAGAGAGAGAGAGAGAGAGAGGGAGGGAGACAGAGAGAGAGAGGGAGCGCTCGCTCGAGCGGTACAAACTCAAGTATCGCAGCCAAAGGAGCGCGCGCCACAGAAGACGGAGGGCGGCACGCTCTGTCTCGAGGATCCAGGTAACTCCTAAATTCCTTTACCTCAATCTTTTACACACACACAAACACACACACACAAACACACACACACACACACACACGGCTGTTTCTTCATCTGTTATCAGAGCCGTAGTGTAGTCTCTGACACATTGAACTAAGTGTGTGTTTCCTTCGCTCAGCGGTGTGAGTGGAGCTGTAGTGTCGCTGTCCACGGTGCTGAACCTGTCTCACCGCCTCCCCGCTGCGTCCCTCTCTGCACGGGGAGCAGACAGCGCCGTAGCCCACACTCCGGCTCGCGGGCGGCTCATCGGTCCTTTCGGAAGCCGTCGTTAAGTAATATCTACATATGTTGAAGCATTTCAGTTTTTTGTTTCAAATGTTTGTCTGGTGTTAGTTCCCGAGGCCCCTGTCGGTACGGAGACCGTTTCCATGTCTCCTGTCATCCACTGACGCCATCTCTCCCGCTCTGCAGGTGTGTCGCTCGGAGCCCCGCGCGCTCTGCTCTCGGACCATGGGCCACGCACTGACCCGCCGCGCGCGCCTCCCCGCACACCTGGCCCGGCTCACGCGACGCGGCACGTGGCACGCGTAAACATGGGCCCTCTCGCGCCGCTGCTTCTCCCCGCGCTCCTCTTCCTCCTCCGTGACCTCGTGCCCTCCCACGGCGCCAACGTCCACGAGCGGGCGGCCCCGCGCGCCGCGGCCGCCCGCTCCGTGGCCCGCATGGACGGCGACGTGATCATCGGCGCGCTGTTCTCCGTGCACCACCAGCCCTCCGCCGACAAGGTGGCCGAGCGAAAATGCGGGGACGTGCGCGAGCAGTACGGCATCCAGCGGGTGGAGGCCATGTTCCACGCGCTGGACCGGATCAACGCCGACCCCGACCTGTTGCCCAACATCAGCCTGGGCTGCGAGATCCGGGACTCGTGCTGGCACTCCTCCGTGGCCCTGGAGCAGAGCATCGAGTTTATCCGGGACTCGCTCATCTCCATCCGGGACGACAAGGACGGCTCCAAGTGGTGCATCGACGGGACCCCGTCCAACCAGCCGCCGCCCACCAAGAAGCCCATCGCCGGGGTGATCGGACCCGGCTCCAGCTCTGTGGCCATCCAGGTGCAGAACCTGCTGCAGCTCTTCAACATCCCGCAGATCGCCTACTCCGCCACCAGCATCGACCTGAGCGACAAAACGCTGTTCAAGTACTTCCTGCGGGTCGTGGCCTCGGACACGCTGCAGGCCCGGGCCATGCTGGACATCGTCAAGAGGTACAACTGGACCTACGTGTCTGCGGTACACACTGAGGGTGAGTTCAAGCTCAAAGATAAAAAAAAAAAAGACATCCTTGAACCCGAAAAATAGTCAGGTTAAAGTTCTTCATCTCCATTAATCGCCGCTTCACAACCACTTTCTGCAATGCTCAACTAGGCCTACCTACATATGTTTATTGTATATGTAGGATAAGTAAAACCAAATTTACTGTAAGTTCAGCAATCGCCCCCTTCTTTACCATGTAAGGGCCTTCTTTTGATGCACATATATGGTTCAAATGTACTAATAAAGCAATCACTATTGGTCAATTATAATAAAACAGCCAATAAAAAAAAAATCACAGGTAGCGATTATATCCACACTGGCACCATGGGGCACCCTGGCCTACCACAGAAATAACATCATCACGTTTTTCTTTTTGGAAACTTCAGATATAAAACAGCCTCAGCCTCAGCAGTGTCTTTTGGGACACTGGCCAGCGCATTACATGAGCACATTTCTCTTGCAACGCTAACTCTGTTCTCCCCACAGAGACAAAGCCACTTGAGGAGTTTGGGGCTTTTAAAAAATCCTTGTCATATGAAAATAGGCTTATCATCTTTGAGGCTGTGAATCGAAGAGTTTAAGATAATTCTTTGTTTTTTGTCTTTTTTCCACAACACAGTGAAATCAACCTTGGCATTAAATAGGCTGAGTAATGATCCATTCGGTGTATTGGCATAAATACCACCAAACCCTTGTGCAGATATACAATTTCAGCTGTGCTACAACCTGTGGAAATGTGAAAATAGTGGCATTATGGATTATGTTTGAGAAGACTGTTCACAGTAAAGAAGGGAAGGGAAGTTACTCGTAGGGTAAGTTATAAATAATTTATATATTTGTGCCATAATTTATTTAGGTTAAGGAGGAATTTTTAAGGAGGTATTTTTGAAGCCTTTGTGTAGCAGCCCGTGAAAATAACTACAAAGAAATAGCCGATTAATAAACCTTTCCCATAACAAATTTGCAAACAAACCCTCAAATTTCCACAGTGCAACATCTGCATTTACACCTAGACACTGCACAATAAATAACTCATCAAGCAACTCAAAATAACAAAAACACATGTATGAAAACAATAATTAATAATTAAGTGCTGCTTTACTGGCACAAGTAACGTTTCTAGCACCAGACACACAACACAGCAACATTCTTATTTTTATTATTATTTATTTTTAACCCATGCTGTCTGCATGCTTGGCATACAACACCGAGTATTTGTATGCCATTGCATCTAGGACAGAGGAAAACCCAGCAAGACAGCAACTTTCAATAACAGTCAATGTAAACATTTTACATCCTTTGAGGTTCTCCATCTCTTGTACACGGAATCAAATAATACACTCTTCGCTCCACTCACCAAGGGTGCAAAACTTTACACTTGGCTGCTTTCCCATGTCATGTCGCCAACTTGATGGACCCTGAACTAAACAGCACACAAATGCGGCGCACGTAAGGCAAAGGAACTTCACAAAACAACGCGTAAATAGCAATACATAACTCCTTCATGTTACAGAGTAAACAACGGCAAGATTCCGCAACACGTGCTAAACTTACACATAAGGCACGCTGCGGTTCTGCGGCGAGTAAAATCTGGCGAGTGAAATTGTGCCAATCAGTTATACGGGTTCCCGGGCTCACACCTGCATGAGTAACTGGATGTGAATGAGGAATGACCTCGCAGTCACTTACACTGTGCTCAAAAAGTCAACTTGCAAGTTTAAGTGTGATTGCGCTTTGGTGGAGACTGTGAGATACGGTTGACTAACTTGGAACTGTGTACAGTGCGAAATCTGAACCTTTGTTTAAAATATGTGTATTTTTTTTACAGTATCTGCCATTTATAATCACAATTGGCCTGAGTCAGACCCTCCCCTGACCTTTGTTGAATCATTCCTAAATCTCTATCTACGGTTATAGCTCTGTGGTGGTCACGACTTGCTTCAGCAGTTTTTTTTCTTTTAACCTAAGAAACGTGGAAAAAAAAAAAAGCATCTTGTTGCCCATGGAAACAGTTAGGGGCTCTGTGAAGGCGCACACATCCTGGACTGACTATCATGATTCTCTTTGAAAAAACAACAATGGCAAAAAACCAACGCATGACAGGTTTTGGTGGCGAGTGTCAAACGGATTGTCAACTAACGAGCCGCCACCCACCTCTGTCACAGTCTGGATGGGAAGAGAAAATTTAATTGGATATCATGATTCGATTTTCTAGTGCGAGAAAGAAAGAAGGCGATGGAAAATATCATGAAAGCGCAATTGGAAAACCAACACATTGGCCTATTGTGTGCCAGTGTAAATGCATTAGAGTGGCGGCAATTTCTGCTTCTGTCCCTCATATTCAATTAGCCATACGTCGTGGAGATGGTATTCCACATCGCCTGTGGGAAACAATTGAGAGCATTGTATAGGGTGCTTCAAGGAAATGGTCTCTTAGGAAGGTGAATGCATTTCATATTTCTTTAGAGAGGCCCTTCTAGGCTTCAGGGAAAAACATGTACACTGCACACAAACACACAGACAAACACACGCGCACGCACACAAGTACGGTGACTGATACTTTGGCTGTCTCTGCAATCTTAGCTACGATAACAGATGGATGCTTGACTTTGTCGTCCATCCGCATTTACTGAAACAGAGTGCATGGCACTTCTGATTAAAAGTGACTTGCGTGGTGTGAAGTTAAATAACAGCCCTCTCCATTCCTAGCGACTTTGATTGTGATTAGTAGTCAGTGGACTCTGTGGTTGTCATTAACAAATGATCTAAGCCGCAGTTCAGTGAGAGGGCCTCGATCAAAAGTTGCCACACAACCAGATACAGCGATGGTGTGTCATCCAGAGGTTATACAGAGCAACATCTGGCCACTGTGCACTGGACTTCGTACCATCAACCCTGTCAGAGTGAAACTGTCGATCACTGATGCAGTATACTGTAGTTAGAAAGTATGCATTCACTGGGTTAGGGTTTGGTTTAAAAATCTGGTTGGTAAAGAATCAGAATCAGAATCCGAATTGGTTTATTTCTGTCAGGTACATTTACATGTACAAAGAATTTATTTTGGTGAGGTTTGGTGCACTTCAGTACAGACCATAAAAAAATTATATATATATATATATATATATAAGCTTAACAGTCACGATAAAAGGAGAATAAAATAAACATTTAGTAAAATAGGATGAAAACAAAATTGTAAATGTCAAATATATACAAATTGCTCAAAATACAAACAGAAATAGTCAGATTGTTAAGATAAATTATCATATGAATTATTACTATGGGCTTACTTGTTACAGTATGTACAATGTAACATCAGTGTTATTATGTGTATATTATGGCACAAGTTGTGTGTGTGTCTCTGAGTGAGTGAGTGAGTGAGTGAGAGGGTCAGTGGGGGGTTAGTGTGTGTGTGTGTGTGTGTGTGTGTGCGTGTGCGTGTGTGTGTGTGTGTGTGTGTGTGTGTGTGTGTGTGAGAGAGAGATAGAAACAGTCAGTGGGAGGCGGGAGGGGCAGGGGACCTGTTGGTGAGCCCCACTGCCATGGAGTAGAAACTGTTCTTGTGGCGCAGGGACATGGCATACATCCCCTATATCAGACCTGGGCATTTTACGGCCCGCGTGAGATCGATCGTAAATTAGAACATAAATGAAAAAGTATTTATGCCGTGCATGCAATACAACTACGTTGCTTTTTTTTGAAAAGCGTGCTTTTTTTTATTTGCGTAAGGGCGCGCATGCGTGGGTTAACAGCTACAAGTGATGCTGGCCAGCCATCCCTCAAAATGTCAGCTCTCACCAAAAAAAGAAAAAATGATGCCGAATGCCGCGTTTTGAACAAGACATGGACTGCTAAAAATGTATTCACACAAGTCAAAGGTAACGCCGTGTGCAGAGTTTGTGGTAGACAGGTCGCTGTGTTCGAGGGTTAGAAATTGAATCACCACTACGTGACCAAACACGAGGAGAAATACAAGAACTTGTCTGATCAAGAGCGCGCAAGGGAGTCGGATGCTCTGCTGGCTGAGCTGCAGAACCAACAAGGACCTTTTACTAAACTTTGCACGTCCAGAGATGCAGCTGTCAAGACAAGTCATGTCATATCCCACAAAATCGCTAGAAAAAGTAAAACGTTTTCTGACGGAGAGTTTATTAAGGAGTGTTTGTTGGACTCTGCAGCACTAATATGCCGGGAGAAAACGGGAGCATTTGAGAACATCACCCTCTCCCGACGAAATCTGGAGCCTCAGCTGAAGAACAGAGCGGTCAACTTTGATTATTTTTCCCTGGCTTTGGATGAGCGCTGCGATGTATGTGACACTGCCCAGCTACTCATCTTCGTACGTGGGATAAGTACAGACTTTAAAATCAGGGAGGAGCTGGCAGCCATGCAGTCAATGAAAGGGACAACAACTGGGAGTGATTTCTTCATGGAGGTAAATGCATGTTTGGACAAGTTGGGACTGAAATGGGAGAAGCCGGCAGGTGTGACAACAGATGGCTGTCCAAATCTGAAAATGTTGGACTTTTGAAGAGAATGCAGGATAAAGTGACAGAAATGAACCCTGAGCAGATATTGTTATTTTTGCATCGTATAATACATCAGGAAGTGTTGTGTAAGTCAGTGTTAAAAATGAACCATGTTGTTGATGTTGTAACTAAAATAGTTAACTTCATCAGGGCAAGAGCATTGAATCACAGACAGTTTGTTGCACTTTTGGAGGAATATGAGACTGAAGATCGTGACCTAAACTACCACACAGCTATCAGGTGGCTCAGCCTGGGCAAAGTGCTGAAAAGTGTCTGGGACCTGAGAGAAGAGATTCACGAGTTCTGTGAAAAGAAAGCATCCCACAGCTTTCAGATGCAGACCTTGGTTTTGCTGTAGATGTGACTGCACTAATGAATGAACTAAATGCCAAACTGCAATGCAAGGGCCGTTTTGTGCATGAAATGTACAGCGCAGTGAAGGCTTTCATGAGAAAATTGCAGCTTATCTCAAGTCAAATGGAGGACAACATACTTGCCAACCCTGAAGGAAGCCACACCATCAGCTGATCACCTCCACAGGTACTCATCCATGTTAGAAGCACTGCATGGTGAGTTTTCAAGGCGATTTCAAGACTTTAAAACAGTTGAGAGTGAAATGCACATGGTTTCTTCTCCCTTCACCTGCAGTGTGGATAATGCACCCAGTGATGTTCAGATGGAACTCATTGACCTGCAGACTGACACGTTTCTGGCGGAGCACTTTAGATCAGTCTCATTGCTTGGTTTTTACTCTTCCCTTAAAGTGGAGAACTTCCCACACATGAAGAGGCATGCTCAGAAGATTCTAGTCCTCTTTAGATCTACCTATGTATGTGAAGAGACATTCTCAGTGATGAAGTTCAACAAATCCAGATACAGATCCTCTATCACTGATGGTCACCTCTCAGCTGTCCTTCCCACATCCACCTCAGACATTCAGCCAGATTTCAATGCACTTGTTCAAGCCCAAGACGGACTGGATTTTACTGAACAAGTAAAATGAACTGAAAAACATTAAAAGCACTTATTGCTTTTTGTATTAAGTTGACCAATTGCTTATCTTTAACATACTGCAAAACACCTTTTCAGTATTTGTGAAGATTAACATGTTAAAAATAAAATGAAACACTGATGTAATGATTGTTTTTGTTTTTATTGTTTATTACTTCTGTAGGAGTATTTTCCTATTTGACCTATACCACTTTCATATATTTATATAAATATTTACAGAATATCCTCATTCTTCTGATTACCAGTAGCAGCTTATCAAAATATATAATTTGCTGCTTTTTACAATGGGAGAAAATTAATATTGAGCAGAATCAAGTTATTGTTGGTTCGCCCCTCCAACACAGCTCAGGTTTCTCATGTGGCCCCTTGTAAAAATTAATTTCCCACCCCTGCTCTATATTATGGTCCTTCAATTTGTAAAATGGCAATTCTTACAGACTAATCAGGGTTCTGTGCTATCAAATGTAAATAGATTCAGAAGTCAGCAAGATTTATGTGACCAGTGGACAGAATGTCTTTTGTCCAATGTCTTTGATGACTATATTGATTATTACTGCCGTTGAGCAAACATACTGTCTTTTTATCCGTCATTGGCAGGAAACTATGGTGAGAGTGGCATGGAGGCCTTCAAGGAGCTGGCCTCCCAGGAGGGCCTGTGCATCGCCCACTCGGACAAGATCTACAGCAACGCAGGGGAGAAGCACTTTGATCGGCTTCTGAGGAAACTCCGCGAGCGTCTGCCCAAAGCCCGCGTGGTGGTGTGTTTCTGCGAGGGCATGACCGTGCGAGGTCTCCTCATGGCCATGAGACGACTGGCCGTCCATGGAGAGTTCCTCCTCATTGGCAGGTATTTACGAAAGAAAGGTTGGACTGATGACTATAAGTTAAGGGTGGTTAAAGGGTGGATAGCTGTGTGGAAACTGTGTGGTCTGATGCTTGATGTTCACGTCACCAAGGCAACCAAGAAGAAAAAGACCACATGCCAGTAGCGGCGAAGAGAGAGAGAAGAGTTCTCCAGTAATGAATAATTTGTATTTCTGTCACAGAAACAAAACTAGAGAGGATAACAACATGTCTTCCCATCTCTCTCTCTCTCCCTCCCTCATTCCCCACATCCTGCTCTCCACTAATCCTCATTAAATACCACCTTTCAGACCAGTGGCAGTCATTTTATTTTCATTTGATTAATCGCCACATCACTATCAACTATGTGGAGCAGGAAGGACATGTCCACACACATAGAAGAAGCTCTTATTTAAAATGTAAATCTCCAGATCTCGGGATAGCCCTTTAGCACAAGCTGTAGTTGATAGAAGGGCAACAGGGACCTGAATATCTGCATATCTCTCCATTTATGCGATTTTCTTTCCGTGTGATCTCTCAGAGGTAGTCTTTTTTTTTTTTTTGTGACCAGGTCTGCTGTAGGGCTACTGTCGTCTTTCTGTCTGATGAGAGGGACATTGATAAGACAGCTGAGGATGACTGAGGCTTATAGCCCGGCTAAGCAGTCTTCGGAGGAGATTTGCTGAACACCGCATGAATCTCGCTCAAATTCAGGGCAACTGACTCCTATAATGGAGACAAGGAAGAAAAGGCTGAGTGCACAATAAAAGTTTTTCCATAATTCCATATTATTATAGGGGTCTTGTATAGACTAGAGAGAGTTAAATATCTTATCAACAGTTGTGACGTATCCTACAGAACAAATAATAGAAAAATGTATACAAGGTTGGGGTTAATGGTCAATGGTTACTCTATTGAGTACTGAATTGATATGCAGTACTACAATACTGTAATTAGAGTAGATTTCTTACCTATTCTAATTTCAGAAAGTTCTTCAACCTGCTCAAGTTTGGTTGTACTCTCTGCCCAGCCTCCCTCATTGTTAGACCATGGTTGACCACATGGTCAACCAAAGTGGCCCGGATTTCATCAGATTCTAGCTCTCCTTGGTCTTGCTCTTCATCATCCTCGTCCTCTTCCTCCCCGTCCTCCTCTTCTTACTCTCACTCCTCTTGCTGTGCCTCTCTCTCCTGTGTTGGCATCCATTGCTCCAAAACAGAAGAGCTCGCCTGTGGCCCCTTTGTTACAGTAAACCTCTGATTGCAAATTGAACAATTGTGCAACATGTGCTTGGCCATGTGTGGAGTTAGTGTGGATAGCAGGAAATTTAAGTTTAGCATTTTGAATGGCATTGTGTTCCTTGTGAACTCAAGAGATTTTATTCATGAAGATTGGGCCAAATGAAGAGACTCGTGCGTAGTGTTTTGAAAAAAAGTTTGGTTAAAATTGCAATCCCAATGTAAAACAGGAAATGTTTTTGCATTTTAGCGGAATTAGTTCAGGGGATTGATACTGTACATGAGTTATAGGTTGTTGTCATTGACTTAGAACCCACTTAGCAGACCACAAATAGAGTTAGTGTGCAAAAAATTGAGAAAAACTGTATTATACACCTACAATAAATCCTCTCTGCTACATTGTTAACAACATTTGTAGAAGGCGCCCAAGCCCATTCCACTACTTTAAGACCAGTCCACAATTGGCATACAACATAACAGTTGAAAAAGATGAGATGTTCATCTCTCACGATGCCTCTTTTCACAAAATCCCCATTGGATGTCACCTTTGAAAATCGTGCAGAACCTCCTTAAAACCGATACAGAATTGTACACAGTCACAACATTGTGGCTAAATCTGCCTCTTTTCAGTTCAGATCAGGAATCTAGAGGCAGAGGGTTTTACAATGGGTGATCCTCTGTCAGCCATGTTGAGTGGGTCCTCATGGAAGATTTCTAAAAGCTCAATTTTCAACACACACAGGAGCATTTACTCGTGAAGAAGTAATACACAAATCCAAATTGTTTCTTGACCATAACAATATACCACAGAGGTGGCAAGAGCATCACGCTTACAATGCACTGGGAACCAACACACACTGATCAATAATCTGCTCTGGTCTACAAAACATCCCTCACCACACAAGCGATTAGTTTTCAAAAGTGGTTTGGTTCTTGACAATCTGTAATTTTCGGTGATTTGTGTCAGTGTGTTTGGTCGAGTTCTTCTGCAGGGAAGACCTGCACTCTCCCATGACACAGTACACCTTATAAATTATCCATTCAAATGACACTCTAGTGTTTCATCTCTTCATATATACATGTCTCACTCTTCACATTCCATAGGAGTTAAGAGTGTCTTTTTTTAGCCATGTTGAAGTCTCCATGGGCGAAAGAGGGAAAATATGCCTTTGCTCCCTGTGCTTTTGGGTCACAGAGAGACAGCGAGAGAGAGCAATAGAGAGAGAGAGAAAAACAGAATGGCAGACAGTACCCTCAAGTATGGCCCTTGAGGGTATTTCTCTGCGTCTGTTTGAAAAACTAAGCTTGCATACAGATATTAGCTCATTACGGCAGAGCATATTTGCATTATTTGTGGCCTCACCTTAAAATAAAGCTGGGACGCTTCTTTGATAATGTGTTTATGGCTGTATGTGGAGTATGTGTCTTTGTGTCTAAGTGTATTTGTGTGCGTTGGCGTGCCGCTTAGCCATTTACCACTTGCATGGTCCCCCCAATTACCACCCTCTCTCTCTCTCTCTCTCTCTCTAGCCTACAGTACCATTTAAAAATAAATTCTGGATATTTGATGATATCTAATGGGAATCATGTCAGACATACAGAAATACAAGGGTGTTGATTTATTTGGCTGCAACAATAATTGGGCAAAATTCTGATTCCAAATGTGAGCAGAGATTCATTTTGTTTCCGTTTGTGCTACAAGTTCAATCAGGGGAGACCTGGTGGATGGAAGTACTGTTTAATGAACAATAGTCAACATTTGGCTTTAGGACTCCATCAAATCGCGAAGGAGAAGCTTCTTGATGGTTGGGAATCACTGTTCCAGATGACCTCTGATAATGGTGGAGGTGGAACCTGATACTGGTGGAGATGGGATGGAGGTGGGAGCTGATACTAGTGTAGATGGGGTGAAGGTCAAACCTGTTATGGCCATAGATGGGGTGAAGGCAGAACCTGATACCAGTGGAGATTAGAGAAGGTTGGGTCTGATACTGGTGCAGATCGGGTAGGGGTGGGGTGGAGGTAGAACCTGATACTTGTGGAGATGGGGTGGGGATGTGACATGATACTGGTGGAGATGGGGTAGAAGTTGGACTTGATGCTGGTGGAGATGGGGTGGAGGTCAGAGCTGATACTGGTGGAGCTGGGGTGAAGGTAGACCCTGTCATGGCGGAGATGGGGTGGGGGTGAGAGATGATACTGGTGGAGATGGGATTGAGGTCGCAGCTGATACTGGTGTGGATGCATTTGAGGTGGAGGCTAATACTGGTGAAGGTGGAATTAAGGTAGGAGCTGATACCGGTGAACATTTGAAATGAAACCCAACAGTCATTTCCAAGCCTGCAACAGTACCAATACTTGCGGGCAGCAGTGGGATTGGATCTCTGAGGGCGTGGCAGACTCGGTTGAATGAAGTAACTGCAGGTGATTCAAGTCTCACAACAATGCAAAGCAGTTTTCCTGTCTGAACATTTGGTAGAACTCCGTAAGCCGCATCTGCACTGCACTGTGGGTCTATGTTGTGGAAAAAGAAAACAGAAGACATTCACTTCAGACAAAGGCCAGGTGTGCTCCCTAACTAAACCCACTTTGTGCCTGAGTTACACACTCCGCTCTATGGAGCCCCCACAGTGCCTCCATCTGTTTCTGTGCTGCTCAGGGGCTTTTCTCTCTCTGGGGTGTGAATCATACTTTGGTGGATTGATTGTCTCAGTGACTGGGTTCTAGCTCACTTGCTAGTGGGCAGACACACACACACACACACACACACACACACACACACACACACACACACACACACACACACACACACACACACACAGACACACACGCACAGTTATTGATTACCCTCTCATAGATGGAAGTTCAAGTTCAAGTTGCTTTCCCTGTCCCCAGGAAGAACTCTGACACACACACACACACACACACACACACACACACACACACACACACACACACACACACACACATTCCTCACACCTGAGAAAGGCCTTGAGAAGATCCTAGAGCAGAATTCCTAACACAGATCTTCGTCTACAGTGTTACAGTTTTTCTCAATTGTTTACACACGTTTTCTGAAAACATAGTAGTTGAAGTTGAAGCGAACCAGTCACTTAATAACATACAGTACTGTTAGAGAAACTACAGAGGAGTCTATTTGTCATAATTGCTAAATTAATGAAGCATATTAACTCAGAGTGAAAGCTTTTTTATTTGTTACTTTCTTATTTACAATGTTCTGGACTTCCCTTCTCAAAAACACAGAGCAGAAATAGTCTTTGTCAGATATTACATATTATTAGTTAATTATTAATTAGTTTATTGACTTGATGCTGACACAGAACCTCCGCTCAACCAAACCTCCACAACCTCAGGATATTTGACAAGCAGAAATGTGCAAATTTCTTTTGGTGTCTGGAAGAGGAAGAGAGTCCACTGAGGAGAGCATCACGCCAATGGCTGAGAAAGTGTCAGGCGTGAGCAAAAAGCTGAGAACGGGAGACAGGCAGCCGACAATGATGTTGCATCTTCCGAGTCTCAGAGGGCTCGGTGTCACTGACACAGCCGAAACTTGGTCTAGGCGGCGCATGTGCTCATTTCAATCTACTGATCTGCCTCACAGACTTTGCTGTGAATGGAACATGTTATGTTCATTTCCTCGGCTGTTTTATTCTGGTTAAATATAAATCCGAAGGGCCTTCAATCTACATATGCTCCCTCCAGTGGCTTCTCGTCAATACGGACGCAAGCTTCCTGTCAAGGTGATGGTGTAGAGTGCTCTCAGCCTGCCACCCGCCTGTTCACGCAATCAACAGCATTCAGCTCCGCCGTACTTATATTGCGGCTTGTTGTTGTTGTTGTTTTATGGCGGCCTGTTATTAGTAAAGCTAATTTGCATAAACTGCTTTCACATTTGTAAAGCTCTTTTCCGCCTCTAAATGTCAGACAGAAGTTTGGTCGGGATCCTAAAAATCCTCGATTCCTCCGGATCTCCAGTCTGAATGGACACAAGTTCTGTCTGGGATGTGTCTTCCAGACGTTCACATTAGCAGTCAGTCGTCACCAGCGATGCAGAAATGTTTTTCTCAAGCCTACACCGAGTCACAGAAACATCTGTCCATCTGTACAGTTCCACATCTGACGGCCATTTTCTATACTCTGCAACGGCAGATAACACGGCTTTTGCTTTAAGCTTGAACAAATGAAACATTTAGGGAGACAACGCCAGAGGGAGAGAGTAAGAGGAAGAGTAATGGCATGGTGCATTCAGACGCTTTCTCCTGCCGTCTCCGAGGCTTTTATCTCCTCTCCATCTTGGATTGAAGAGAAAACGTCGAGGATGTGGAATTCTGCCTATTCGCTTTTCTACAGTAGGCATGAAAATATACATTATCTCAGTCGACAGTGTTAGCGGCAATACTGAATTAATGAACAGCTGCCATCCCCATCTAGAAAGAGTGTATGTACGTACTGCATATACAGCTGAGGATGTATGAAATACTTTTCAAGGGTTTGACATAATCCCTTTGTGAGTCTTGAAAGAAAGCCAGATCAATGACATTGGTTTGGTTTGGTTTGTCACCGAGCGACTGAAATTGTTACACAAGGTTAGAGGAGAAGCCCGAATAATAACAGATCGGCCTGCACTATAGCCTTGGTGTCTCAGATTGTGTGCCGCGCCACTGTGGAGGTGGCCTGCATTCTACAGCAGCTCCTTCTAGATTATCTCAGAGTCTCCTCATCAGGATTATCCCTTCAAGTGGGTGGCACCGTTCCCCCACGACTGACAGGGTGAGATTTATGCTTGGCTTTGCATATCTGGGATTTTCCAGAAACCACGGTAGATCTTCAGTTTGAAACACGTTTGCGGCTGATTAATTATGAAGGTAACAAGGAGGGAGAGAAAGAGAGGGGGCGAGGGAGTCAAAATGTGAGAGGATGTGAAGGAAGGAGACACAGGAGTGGGAGGGAAGCATTGTTCAGTACCGAGCTGAAATATTCACTGTATCCTCTCTGTTCTGCCGGCTGCTTTTGACCCCTGTGCTCATCGAAGGTTAGAGACTCAATAATCACTTTATTTCCCACTTTATTTTCCAATTTGGACACACCTGGACTTTATTTTCTACCTTTAACCAGTGGTAGAAATGGCCAAATTTTACTTGAGGCTACTGGAGTAGGGCTGCATTCAGTGCATTCACAAACGTTTCAGTTGGTTCAATTCACACACTTTACAAGCAGTTAAAAAAAACTGAAAAATTATTGTTTTGCTCTAAAACACATCTTTGTGTCTCAGAATCTGAGGCAAATAGCACATTCAGTCCCATACTTTACTACTCCGCGCAGCTGCAGTCCAATGTCTAAGGACTAACTCCGTTTCTAAAGCCACTGGCTTGGTCAAGGGAAATAGCAGGAGCATCCAGAGAAAACCCACCTAAACCCAGTTGGCCCAACTAGCCCTTGTTGGTTTCCAACCAACCAGACCTTCTAATGGTCTGGTTCATAATAATATCACGGCAAGTTTAAGAAGGTTTTTTTTGTTTGTTTGTTTGTTTGTGTGTTTCATTCCAATGTTCACTGATAGCAGGTGGTTTACTGTGGCTTACACTATAGTCATTTTGGGGTTTTGTTTCATTTAATGAAGGCTTCATTGTGAGTGTCTCACTAAAGGTGCATCACTCCTCTGATAGTGTGCCGGCGAACAATAGGCCCGTCTCAGAGAAAATCGCTGACAACTCCCGACCAAAAGGATGTTTACATAGATAAGAATTACGAGATATGGGACCGCAAGACCAGTTCTTGTAGATTTCTACCGTCAATGGTTTGCACCTGAATGCAGTTTCAGGAAAGTGTTTCTCCAGCACAGGGGTCCATTGAGTGGGATGTTCATATTTATAAAATGCCTTCGATGCTAATTTACAGCAACAGCAAACTGTCAAGGACATCTCTCTCTCTCTCTCGCTCTCTCTCTCTCTCTCTCTCTTATTGAAGCCTTGTTTCCTCCTGTATCAGGGGACAGGTGAATGACAACAGAGTGATATACAAATATACAAATAGCTCGGTAGTTTGCTGCTGGACAGCACTGTAAGATCATAATCTGAACTACAGTCTCTAGCATCAGACACATTGGGAATAAGAGAATGTACCTAACACATATAGCACAAATACAGATCATTGTGTAAAACACATAGATGGTGTAAAGAATTCACATTATACCAATACATTAATACATACAGTGGAAATCAACAACAGGCAGCATCTCCTATCAATGATACAGATCTCTAAAATCAAACTGGGGCACGATGAATAAGTTAAAGCTGCATAGATGGGCTTTTAATGGCTCCCGAGCAGGACCCTCTCTGCTGCCTCCAGAGAGTTGTGCTGGCACTGTGTAGCTTACAAAACACTGCTGTTGCTGCGTTAAATAAGCCAGAAGACAGAGGGAAGGATTGTGAGGATATACAAGGCAGGGGTTAAATTGGGGGTGGCTATAGGTGCACACCAAGCACCCACCATTGGTAAATAAATGAGAACGATATTGAAGGGGTTCCTGTGGAGCCATATTTATTTTATATGGGCCATCTAGAAGGGGTCAAAATCACGATAACTTTGAGGACTCCCATGAAATTTCCATTGATGGAGACCAAATGTTTAGCTGTGCCGTGGCCGGGTGAGCCGTAGTTAGTAGGGGTGGAGCCGAATCCAAAAATGGTAGTCGGCAAAGCACATATAGCGGGTTTTTATGAATATTTCTTTGGAACAAATATTTAAAAAATTATTTGTTTTCAGGGAGAACCAGGGGACCACAAACCAGGCCGACCGCCGAAAATCCCAAGCGCTTGTTTCTGGTGTTCTCACAACCTGGTGTTTCAGGCAGCTGGACTTAGAGGGAGGTTTAGTTCTTGGCGTAAGGTACTTCAGAGAGGACAGTTTATTTGGAATGATATTTTTTGTTTGTTTGTAGTGTCTATAGTTTGTCTGTTCAGCATCCTTCAATTTATTGGTTATTGTTTATGTTTAGTTTATTGGTTGGAGTGTGGATGTGGAACTGAATGTAAGTTTTAAAATGATTTTCTTTTCAATGATGTCCATGGTTAGACCTGTTTATTGCTGCATTTATGAACCATAAACCAATATTACATTTAAGTGTTGATAATTATCACATTACTTTATAGATGAACACTTACTGTATATTCACACTTTAATATCCTAAAACTAGAAGTGTAATTAAAAACAAAAACAGGATTGTTCCACCGTTTTCCGCTTTTATTCAAATACAAATACAAACACAAATACTGGGCTCTCTGCACATCTTTGCAGTAAGCAAACCTAAAATCACGAGGCTTTTTCAAATTTTTGCAGGACTACTAGTGTAATTACGGTACCACCAATATCAATTGTTCCAGAGTGAGGTTCTCACGGGTCCTATTGGATAGATAGATAGATAGATAGATAGATAGATAGATAGATAGATAGATAGATAGATAGATAGATAGATAGATCAATAGATATTCACTGTATTCACTGTACTGCATGACTGCAAAATGTGCATATTTTGGAACATAGAGAAGTGATTTGAATACCATTTGGGATGTTGATAACACTTACAATATGTAATAATGGTGCATTTTGTAATAAGCATCTTGAATGCAATATGTTATATGTTTTGCTGCATCTTGTAATAACCAATCACATAATGCAGGGGATAATAGCTTTTTTATGATGAATATGTAATGTGATTAAATAATTCAACGGTTTATGTAAGAACACACCCAACTGATGTCTCTGTATCAAGTGTCACACTTCATATAGAGACATGAGAAATGAGAGACATATGAGAAAATTTCCCTAGAAGACTTACACACAAACATAACAAAAACACATGTATAGGTTGTTATAAAGGAAAAAAACAACGTATTATGTATTGTGTTATATGTTATTGAACATTAGAATTAATATAATGAATAATAATGTATTAATTTATTCATCAATTTTACAAAATGAAGAACATTATTATGTAAGCGTAAGGGTTTTATTACATAATAACATCAAATTTATTACATTTTGGGAAGTTATTACAAAATGTGGATGTTATTACGTAATAACATCAAATTTATTCGATTTAGGCAAGTTATTAATTCACATGTTATTGCATAATACAATTAAATTTGCTATATTTTGGCAAGTTATTACAAAATGTGGTGTTATAACATAAAAATGTTAATTTCATACATTTTGGCAAGTTATTACAAAATCCAGTGTTATTACATAATGCATTGTTGCAGGTGTCTATATGTGTGAGCATTGTTGTTGTTATTGTGGTGGTGGAGGGTGTGTCAGGTTATATTGATGCAGTTATAAAGAGAGCAGCTGACACTTCATCAGTTCTAAAGGGACACCAGGAGATTAAAAGTCCCATTGAGCCACCTAGGCCATTCTGACACTCGCACCCAGCAAATTAGGGAACTCCCTGACAATCGCTTCCCTTTTTTTCCTTGTTTCTCCCTTCTTCCTGTTTTTTAAAGAAACTCTACCCATTCATCCTCAAGGGGAAACGAGGCGTGTGATTAAATCTCTGCCCTGCCAATTAATTCATAGCGTCATAAATATACAAATGTGCTATCAAACTGGAACTGGATCATCCGAGACGGAGAGAGAGAGAGAGAGAGAGAGAGAGGGACAGAGGGAGAGAGAGAGAGAGAGAGAGAGAGTGAGAAAGCTTTTTACTCTTTCTCTTTTCCATACAGCCCCATGAATTATCCAGCTGTTGACATGCGTCACTCCTCTGAACAATGAGCTTCTCTACATCTTTAGAATATCGAGCCCCTTTTTATTTACAATGAGGCTTTTTTTGATTGGTCGACTTCATGATTCATAAAATATATTTGGAAAGTTGGGGAAAAAAGTGAAAATGTCACAGCCAATGTCAATATTGAACGTCAGTTCAATGTCAATATTGACATTTTCAGTATTTATTAGCAAATCTGTTATGTACATTTAGGGGCAAATTCTCATAAGGATTGCGTGGCATTTGCGGCCACTCAACCGCTGAAAATAGCAGAAAAAGCAAGCATCTCATTCAAAAAGCATCCGCAAACGGTAAAATGCACCCTTAACTGCAAATAGCCACGCAAATAGGGTCTTGTTGCTATTTACTCGTATTAAAATTTGGTATTATGCATATATTTGGTGCAAAATTGGCCCCTTCATATGGAGGATAGACCACCAACCTTACACCAACCTTATATATTAATACCGGGCAGCTGCTGTCCAATGATGAGCCTCGTTGCAAATAGCGTCCAATTCACAAACACCGGCGCTAATACCCACACGCAGTTAGAGTGACACTATTACCGCCTGTAGAGACCTGGTGGTAATTGCGCGGACATAAATAAAGGCAGGAGTGATGATCCGTTCCCTGTGCGATCCGAGCATATACCTGTCACGTTAAAACACTTGTATTTGAAAATAATGGAAATGGCCCGGCATATCTGGGGTATATCTACAACTGTCGGGGTGTAATTTTGAGTCGTGCTCTTTAAAAATAGGTGCTAAGCAGGTTACCAGAGAGACTTTGATCATGGGTTTTGCTGTTTGGGACGATAGTGTCCGATACTTTGCCGCCCATCTTCTTCACGCTGTCATATTTGTCTTTAGTTCAAGCCTTAATAGTGTTTACTCTCTAATTTCTAAAACACGTGTGACCCGTACAGTGTCAAATCTTTCCAGTACACGTGGAACATTGGGATGACAGAAAATGAGTTTTGTCCTAATAGTCATGGCGCTCCGGGCTTTTCAGATGAGGAACATTTCGCATGAGGTGTCTGGACCGGTGCCACCGCACGCTGAGGTCCTGCAAGAGGACGATGGACAGAGAGACCGAGAGACATTCTGTTTAATGAGAAACTCACCAAAAAAATTGTCTATCTCGAAAATGCCTTGTGCATTATTCATGTGGAATTCTCCTATCTCTCTTCTCTCTCTCTCTTCTTGCTCTCTCTCTCTCTATCTCTGTCCTTGTTTCTCACTTGACCATTCCAAATACAGTCCATTCTATTTGGGCCAAATATTGTGAGCTTTGTGTTGGACTGAATGGACTAGTGTGTGCATAAGCACACACCTCTGCTGTCCGCAGCTGGAACACACATGCACACACGCCCACCCACACACACAGACTGCATTCACTTGATGGAGGAAATGTGACCCGACCCAATCAGACTCATGTGTCTCAAGCTTTAAACTGATTAGGAGAGGGAACAGTGGAGCTCATCATTCAAACTGTCCAAATAAAAAACATTTTTTAAATGACTATAAATTAAGTTACTCAGAGAGGTAGGATCTATGTTTTCAGGTTGTCAGGATTTTATTTGTTTAAATCTTTATTTTTTATAAGATTTATTTATGCACATTTGGCTACTGATGGCACTTTAATTGTAATGAAGGTATAATGATAGTGCAAACAGTTATATATAATTGTTACATGATATATGATGTGATATAGAACGTTAGTTATTTCCTAACTTATATGAATTTAAGAATTTTTTCTTTCACTTTTGAATGACAGGAATAGATGGTGGATTTAAGGGTTACAGACCCTGTCAAATGCTTGCGTGCACATGCACACACACACACACACACACACACACACACACACACACACAGACACACACACACACACACACACACACACACACACATACACACACACACACACACACACACACACACACAAAGGGATGCTCTTACACACACGTACCCATGCCCTTATACGTCACTATCCTAGAACATCTTATCTGTGTGGGGTAATTGGTTCCTGTGGTGAGTCACTCCGTAATTGGGGGCTAGCTGTCAATAGTGCAGGTATTTCAAGGCGCTAGACTGAAATGCCTGCACTATCCTGCATTGGAAATGGAGAGAGCGGGAGGACAAATATTTAGCTCTGGTCTACACCAGCTTGTTATTCTGTTAATTCTTTTTTCGGTCGCTCCGTAACCTCCACCGGTGTTTTCTATTTCTCCTCTGGCCTGCTGGAGAGACGCCGTTTTACAAATTAGCACGGTAGAACGGAAATTTCCACACAGAGGGCTTTAGGAGTTGACAAACAACCCGGCTGAGGGGATTGTGTAAAGCCCACAATTAGTATTGAGCCGGCGCTGTCGCGCTCGCCCTTCTCTTAAATGAGGATTGTTACGGTGGACAGCGAGATTTTTCACCAACCTGGCATGTCAAGCTAATTTAAACCAGCGGAAAGACAAAGCAGAAACTCCAAAAAGCTCCATAGAGGACCTGTGCAGGGGGGTGATGGAAATAAAAGATGGAAGATATGGCCCAGCTGTGGTCTCTGAAGCAGTGTTTTTCAACCTTTTTTTTCTGGAGACCAGCTTGACAAATTGACAAATTGACAAAGGGCCTTCTCTATAAACTGTGAGCAGATCAAATCTGTGTGTAAATTAACGTTGCAGAAAAAAAAATGCTGCCATTTCTGCATTTAACACTGATATTGTAGTTGATATTGTATTGTATTGAACTTTTACAGAAATGTTTGACAAATCAATGGTTGGTTTTATGCATGTGTAATTGAAGACGGTATTTATGCACTTAACATACATTATGTTCAAATTACACCCAATGATTGCATTCATAGGGAAACCATCGTAGCTTTATTAAATATGACACATTTCAAGACACAACATTAAGGGGTATTTTGGTTTGATTTGGTCACAGGACAGTATGTCAGTGTCAGGACTTGGAAATAAACAACCAGGAACCATTCATCCCACCACACCCTTTGGAATACAATACACCCCAGGTGTGGACTTGAATCTTTATTTGAGCCACAAATCAAGTGGCTCAGACGTGACTTGAAAAATGTTTAAATGATTTGGACTCGACTCTGACCTGTAGACCTATGACTAACTAAATGAAAATGACGTGAAAGATTGATTAAGAACCTAATTCCAACCTTTGCTGAATCCATCACTTATTTGGGTCATAGTTCAAATAGGAGACCAAATAAAAAAAGATGTAAGGCCAAGACCTTTACCTTTATAGTTGGAATTTAAACCAATAATGAAGGTGATATGACTTCTTAGGTACATTTTTTTAGTTAGTTGTAACTTACCTGGTCACCGTAACTTGGGGTTTGACTTTGACAAGCTCAGCACTTGAGACTTGCTCAAGACTTATGACCTTACACCTTGAAGTTCAAGCATGAAAAGGAAAGTTTCGCAAAAGAGAGTTTAAGAGTTCCATAGAAATTCATGGAGCTATGGACTTACCTATACATTTTCATAATGCACGCATCACAAAGTCACAAGGACTGACAGCCCAGAATCTGAAAGCAAGAAACAAACCTGATTGGGTCATTTAATGTGAGAGGCAGCAGGACTCCCCGTCTTTGCAAAATCACGTAGTGTGTGCACTTTTACATCTAAAAACCGAAGGACTTGTGACAAAAAGCTGTTATATGTCAGTCCGGTTTGCTAGTGGAAGGTCAGCATTACTTGACACTTGTAAAACTGTGGTTTGATCCCACTGCTCCAAAACACGGTCCTACCTTCACCTGAGTGTCCATCAAAATCTACTTTCTGCCCATCAAAATCTGCACTCTTCCCTTTGCTTTTCTGCTGGACTGGGACCAAACATTATCCCCGGCATTTTTGGCTCAGACGACCCACCACAATCGGTCCGACACTGCCTAATAGTACACCATCCTTGCAGTCCCCTTAAATTCTGTATGTGTACCTACTGTACTATTCCTCTAAACCACTACAAACTGAGTAGTAAGTGCCGTGCACCGGTGTACCAGACAGTGCAAGTGGACCAGTGCACTCACTCGCTCTTGACTGACTCCCTGGTGATCAGAGGTGGACACAATCTCCACACTCAAGTAGGAGAACAAGTAAATGTCAAAGAAAAAGCTCTGGTAGAAGTCAAAAGTATAATTATTTAGTACTGTATACAAGTAAGTCAAAATGTTGCCTGTGAAGTCTACATAAATGGAGAGCAAAGATCTCCTGAAACAAGGCAACCTTTAAAAGAATGAGAGGGTTTTTTTAGGATCTCTTTTGGTCTACAGCCTGTCCCTCCTTGTCTCTCTCCTCCACTGCTCACTCAACAACCTATAAGGAGAGAGATGATTACAATTATTTGGTTGAGGGATTTGAGGGATATGCTTATAAACTTTTTGTGAGTATCAATTTTGGTTTTATAGTCCTGTATTATTGAAGAGTAGGACTTCGAGATGGACAATGTGCACTTTTAGTTGTTATTATTGCAGCATAACTCAAAATACAAGCCTGTTTTGCTATAATAAACTAAACAAACAATACAAATGTAAGCTTTAAAGTACACCTAAAACTCATATAGCTCTTACAAACTGATATTCCTTGTATCAAGTGCTCCATCAGGGTTAAAAGATGCTTTAGGATGTAAAAAAAAAGTGCATTGGGCGGCTGTCCCTGCTTTATGGGCTGTTCGTTGGACTTTTACATTTTTTATAAAAAATGGTGAATTTCATTATATCGGCCATTCGACCCAAGGTGCGTCGGCCCACCGGGAAAATGCCCAATATGCCAGATTACCGGTCCAGGCCTTCTCTTCCACCTGCCTCTGCTTTGACACACTGACCCAAACTCTCTCTCGCTCTGTCTCCCTCTCTCTCTCTCTCTCTCTCTTTCTCTGTCCTCGTGCCCCGCCAGCGACGGATGGGCAGACCGCGACGAGGTGGTGGAGGGCTACGAGCAGGAGGCGGAGGGAGGCATCACCATGAAGCTGCAGTCAGAGGAGGTCAAGTCCTTCGACAACTACTTCCTGAAGCTGCGTCTGGACTCCAACACCAGGAACCCCTGGTTCCCTGAGTTCTGGCAGTACCGCTTCCAGTGCCGCCTGCCTGGTCACGCGCAGGAGAACAAGAACTACAAGAAGGTCTGCTCCGGTGAGTGGTGAAAAGTCCCTCTTTTGTAGAACAGAGTAACAGGTTTGTGAATAGAAAGAACAATAAATTACATTGCCCCAAAATTTTAATGAAGTGGTTGAACGCATTCTGTTTTATGTATTGTATGCAACTTCTAGACTATTCTTCATACATACTCCGCATAACAAAAAATCTGTATGTTTTCTCCCTTTTTCTTCCCTAAATATTCTCTCTGCTTGCCCACTAAAGGTGATCACGGTAAACTGAATGAACTTAACAGTCATATTTTACATGGCCAAATCTTGAAATATACTGTCACCAAAATCACTTTAAACACTCTAATTGGCGCAATTAAAAATAACAATTATTTAAAAAATTATGAAATTCTAAATGAAAATGAGTAACAAATAATCTGAATTGTGTGTATATTATGATCTTTTGTCATTGTATCCCTGAACACAAAGTTAATCTCAGAAACAAGTTTGATTGGTGATACTATTGTCTATCTGTGTTATTGTTTTACCTTAAAATTCTACACTTCTTTTATTCCAAAGACCTTCAGGTTGGTAAGTGCATATGTTTGGCTATGGCTATGGCTAATCTATGGTGATGGTTATGTTTCCTGTGCACTGTGTGAGCACCTCACCTCCAACGGAAAGACGAGGGTTTGACTGATCCCTCGCCAATCACATGACCCAATCCTCAACCCCCTGCTGGTCTCCCAACCCGCGCTTGAGTGAAATGCGGAAATATGTTGAAATTGGCAGCCTCCGCGGTGAAATTGTATCAGTCAGACTCTGCTGTAGAGCACTGGGCTTGCTTTTATTTTTATTTTTGAGAAATAAAAGAAAAGAAAGGAAAGAAAACTAACTTTTTCACTGTTAAGGATCACAGAGGAATGACTCACCAGCACACAATGTTCACATAACCCCACTGAAACCCTGCGGTCCACAGATGTGATGGATCCCAGATAGATCAAAACCTCCCTGCATGTAGTTGTCAAGGAAAATACGCCCGCACTTCAAAAGCACCGTCTTTGTCTTTATTGGAAACAAAACTTCTGGATTTTGTAATAAACAAATCAGTTTTTTCCTCAGTCGTCCATTTTACAATAAGCTTTTTTGTTAAATCTTTGGCACAAAGCCTTTGCATTCATTTTGTGGTTTCACTGTGAGACAGTGCTTCTCGATGGTTGAATATCAGGCTTCTTAAAGAAAACTTGGCTTCCACAGTCTTAGAAATTCCCCTAAACTGTTTCAAAGCATCTGTTTCCAATTAAGCCCTTGGACACCATGTTGCTATTTCTTTTGTGAATGCTTATTGCATTACGCCGCTAAAGAGGTGTGTTGTGCACTGCATTTCACATCCATGACCAGGCGAGCCATTTAATGAGGGAAATAATATTTGTATGACAAAACAGAACAATATTTCGCTCTGGAGCTACAATCACACTGCAACAACATTTCCTTTTGGCAGAAGGACTAATTCTGATTCCTACGCCCTCCTTCTTTCCCAATTTACAGGAAATGAGAGTCTGCATGACAACTACGTTCAGGATAGTAAGATGGGTTTTGTGATAAACGCCATCTATGCCATGGCCCACGGCCTCCACGACATGCACACGGAGCTATGCCCGGGGCAGCCGGGGCTCTGCGAGGCCATGGACCCCATCGACGGCAGCAAGCTGCTGGACTACCTGCTGAAGACCTCCTTCAGAGGAGTCTCCGGGGAGGAGGTCTACTTCGACGAAAATGGAGATACCCCCGGCAGGTAAAACTGTGCGGAGGGAGGTGTTAATGGTGGAAGCGAAAGGAGAGTATAGGGAAGAATTTTTTGAATTAAAGGTGCTTAACGTCTTCTCAGTCTCGCACACTGTATGCGGTAAGAAAAAAATTAAAAAGAAGGAAACAAAAGAAGCCAAGAGCATTGTCTGCCACAGCCTTCATTTTCATTTCTCTCCAGTCCCACACAAAAACACACCACTATCATTTCCCACTCAGCCAGAGGTTGTCCAGGCATTGGCAAACAAAACCTCGCTCTGTGACAACTAATCTCTTGAACTTGAACTTGAACTTGAACTTGGTTTCTAAACATACTGGAGCGCAGTGCATATTGGCGAAAAGCATTAACCTGTGATTGCTCTGAAAGATGTCACGCCAAGTGGGGTTGTAAGCTCCTTAAATGTCTTACGATTAAAAAAAAAGAGGTTTGCCAAGCTGCGGGATTGTTATCATTAAATGACCTGTCACTCACACCTCCTCATTCTTTTCTTTATCGCCCTCTTTACCCCCTTTCTTGCACTATGCCGTATCTACCGCTCTCCCCTGCCTACTCTGTCTCTACGCCATCATTCATCAATCCAGTCTTGGAGTTAGTTTTAAAAACTCTCTTCACTTCAAATCTCTCTCTTCCCTCTGCGTTGTCTCTGCTTCCCTCCTCAATCAGGTACGACATTATGAACCTGCAGAATGTCGGCGAAGACCACTACGACTACATACACGTGGGCTCGTGGCACGAGGGCGTCCTGAGCATCGAAGATTACAAGCTGTGGTCAAACAGCAGTGACATGGTGCGCTCTGTCTGCAGCGAGCCCTGCTCCCGAGGACAGATCAAGGTACGGAGAAGTTCAATTCAGCAACAGAATGTTTTAACGTAGCCCCATGTCAGGGATTACCATGGTAGACAAAACAGAACCTCAGATACAACCTCATAGTACCTGCTTTACAAAGCCTTTAGGGCTGTATGGAAAACGTAAAATGTAATTATGTCAGTATTATGAGCATTTATTGCTCAACTTTAAAGGGGAAGTATTATGAAAAACGTTTTCAGTGCTTGTGCACATACATTTGGGTCTCTGATGAACCTACTAACACACAAACTGTGAAAAAGGACAACCCAATCAGTTTTTCTTGTAGGTTTTCTGCGTCATGTGCTCATGCCCATGCCCATAAAACATGTGATGAAACAAGCCGTTCAGATTTGCGACCCCTTCCTACATCCCATGGGGCCTCAATAGAATTAGAACCGCTCCCCCATCTGAGTCTAACAAGCCCTGCCGTGAACTGCTCTGTTGGTTTCACAGACCAGCACAAATCTTTATAAAACTGTGAAAAAACTGCAGACGAAGGCAATGTAAGTATTTAAAAAATAATTCTGCTGTGTGGTTTCTTTCAAAAAAAACAAAACATGCGGTAGATAGACTGTAGGCTGCGGCACGCGATCCACTGTGTGCTTCTCCAAACAAAACCAATAAAAATAATGTGTTTTTATTGTAGATGTATTTATTTCATTTAATTTTCTGACATTCACATGAAACAGAAAATCTCTGCATGCGGTGTCCTGCTGTGGTGTCCCCCACAAGCTTGGAGCACAGCAACGAAGGTCAGAACAGGCCTTGTAGATATAATATGAGTGACGATTCAGAAACTGGCTTGCTTAATTCTTGCCTCAAATTTGTTCAGAAATAGATTTTGGTGGTCTGATGAGGTCAAATCAGTGAAGGTTTACTGAGTAAATGCAACAGAACCCGGAACACGTGCTCAAACTCCATTGGCTCACAGAACTGGGGGCCTCAGGAGGGTGGCGCCACCCACTGAAACCGAGCCTTCTGGAACAGGATGGGTTTCGAGGCATGTTAGAATGGCTAGAATGCACATAAAAATATCAAAAACATGTTTTTGGGACCTCAGAGACCTACAATATATTAACTTGTGTAAAAAGGAGCATAATAGGTCCCTTTTAAAGTGGCAATCATATTGTTTGTGTTGTACGTAAGACAGTTACTTTCTTTTCTCCAAAGTTTTCGTTCTTCTGATGGATTGATTTGTTTTTCTTGATCACTAAATGTGACTTTTTCTGATCTTTTTTGTGAATGCTTATCCATATTGTACACATACTCTTGCAGGAAAAGGCAGACCCAGCCACCAACAATGGAAGCAGCATATACAGTATATACATACATAACACCAATACCCTGAGTGGTTTCTTAAGTGAATAAAATGAAGAATACTACGAAACGAAACTACTAAGAATACTATGACTTAATAAAAATGTATATTACGATTTTTGAATAATAATCTTAAAGATAACCATTTTGATGACCAACCTCGATCAACCATTTTGATGACCAACCTTGATCAACCATTTTGATTTTTTCATAATATTTAACATATTGAAATAACGGTATATCCCAGTAAATGAAAAATGTATTGCAAATGAGAAAATGCCCCATTTATTGCACACCCCCTCTCTCCCCCCCTGCTCCAGCTTCTCCTTCTATCTGCTTCGGTTCCTGCCCCACTTATCACCCTATTTTACATATCAGAGAGCTGATAACAGCTTCTCTGGGAACAGAATGTAAATGTGGCTGTAGCTTTGTTTTTCAAACAGTGCGTCTGGGGCTTGACAATAAAGAAATGGGGGGAAAAAACAAGCAGTTAGCTTTTCCATAAAGACACATAAAAAGCTCATCTTTGATAGCAGCAAAATATCCCTGTGGCTAGTGAGAGTGCCTCCCAATCAAGTGGCTGATGGTGAATCCCAGTTTGGCAACACCTGTTGAGGAGTGCTTGGCCGGATACATAGAGGACAACTCCAGTCTTTTTCAACCTAAACCTTATTTTTCAGTTCGGGTTTTTCGATTAGGCGATCCAGTATTGAGAATGGCTTCAGCCGACTGCTGCGTTATGGCAGCAGTCGGCTGCTGCCATAACGGGGCAAAGCAATTGCTCCATGGTGCGGCAGTTGGCTGAAGCTAATGTATTCTCTCAATATTTGATCCATTTGAAAGATTCTGATGCCACTCAGGTTGACTCCCAATGATTGAAGAATAATAGAGTTTCCCTGTAACTAAGTACCCCCCTTGGAAGCACTGAAAAAGTTGGCTGACCTAACTCATTCCAACACCAACCAGTCTCCCACTTGGATTTACAGTATCAGCATATCAAAATCTCTCCCTTTCTTCAGTGTTTACATTGATTACAACTGCTTGTCAGATTCTCTCTGTTGTCAAGGCTGGTGGCTGCAATCACTGTGACCCAGGTTCGCTTACGCCTGGCCTCTCTTGTGTGCAGGTGATCAGGAAGGGGGAGGTGAGCTGCTGCTGGATCTGCACCACCTGCAAAGACAACGAGTATGTTCAGGACGAGTTCACCTGCAAGGCCTGCGAGCTGGGGTGGTGGCCTGACAATGAACTGGAAGGTAAGGGAGGAAAACACAGTCAACTTGCAGAAATTGTGATCAAGCACATTGTGGTCAAGCCCAAAGGATCTTTTAAATGTATCCAGTATTGAGAGAATGGCTGCTTCCGTCGACCGCCATGCAATAGGGCAATCGCGACCATGTTCTTCGGCGACTGCAATTGCTCCATTGCCCCACGTATCCCAGCTTGGCTGAAGCTATTCTGTCAATACTGAATCAACTTGAAAGATTCTGAATTTTGAATTGGAAGTGTGTGTGACCTTCAGTTTTTTGAAGATCACATCATATTGCAAAAATTAGCCATCGTTCTCCGACCCGCCAGTCTATGCCCTGCCACTACCCACAGATTGGCCATTTCTCACCACTGTGGCCTAAAACTATTTGTTTTATTCCATTTACATCTCCATGATCTGCACTGACCTTTGCTTGGTCTTTGTGCCTTTGCCCGAGGCACTCCTTTCATACTCTTCCAATATTCCATTTCCTCTTGAAACACCATTAGCCTTGGTCAGAGGCTGTGATTCTGTTTCACCTACTGAAGCATCCCCATGCCACCCTCAGTCTGCAGTACAGTGTGTACACTGAGTGTGGCTCAGTCTGTCTCGCTCTCTCCCCGCCTCACTGCTCTCGTGACACATGATGATTTGTAAAGTCAAAAAGATTGTTTATTTTCTCGTTTGTTTACCAGGGACGCAAATTCTCCCCTCAATCTCATTAGATGTACATACCTGATGATTACTCATTTTAAATGTTATTGTTGAATTAATAAAGTTAAGTATATGTACAGTATACAGTATATTTATCATGGGGTTGATTTATGTATTCATTTAGACAAGGCTATAATAGAGTTTTTGTTTTCTTAAAGATTCTGCAAAAGTCAGTTATCTTGATGTGGTCATTGTACAGTAGCCTTGACAGAATGGTTTTAGAGAAATAAGGAATTTTAGACTTTTGTGAGAAGCCATTGAGATACAGACATTATAAGATAAGTACATTTCATTAACTTTACCATTGTCCATTTGAGGTTGCTGCTGAACATCTTAGTTATAAGACAAAAAATGTATTTTAACAGTACTTAGTGGTGAAGCTGTTATGTTTTACATTGGTACATCATTTTTCAGTATTATTATTATTAGCAGTGTAAGCTGCTGTTTTTAACATTGCTATCTGGGTCCTATTTTCTCTGCTTTGTTGTGTTTTATTTGGTTTCACATAGTTATTTTGGAGGGTGCAAGGAGGGAAATGCAGTTTTACAGATGAGGAAAATAATGTTTTATTATTGATTTGAGACTCTGATTCGAAAGAGGCCTTGCATTCCAGAAGAAAGGCAAAGAAGTTAATGCTTTTTGGACTAGCATATTTGTGGATCTTTTGGGCTGAATCTGAGGGATATCCATTTTCTTCCTTCAAGCCCCTGCAAGTTTCAGTGTGTGTAAGACAACACATGTGGCACTGTGGACTGTATGCAGATGCACAAGCAACAGTCACTTAAGACCACAGACATAAACACAAGCACATGTGTACACACACATTTGGAAGGACATTGACAGGAAGGAGAAAAGTAAAAGAAAATGGAGCTTTGGTACTGTATGCATCTTTGAAGAGCTGATCATCTCTCCCTACCTCTCGACTTCCCTTCCTCTTGATTTCCCTCTCTCTCTCTCTCTCTCTCTCTGCTGTCTCTACACTCCGATTTTAATTCTTGGTGATTTTCTTCTGTTCTATCTTGTGGTTTTGACATAATGTACATCAACGGATTGAGTTTTTTTCTCTCCCTTGTCCTCTGTCTCTCTCCAGTTTGTGAGCCCTTGCCTCTGAAGTACTTGGACTGGGCTGATGTGGAATCCATCGTCGCGGTGGTCTTCTCCTGTGTGGGCATCCTGATCACCTCCTTTGTCACTTTCATATTCATCCAGTACCGTGACACACCAGTGGTAAAATCCTCCAGCCGAGAGCTTTGCTATATCATCCTGGCTGGTATTTTCCTGGGCTACATCTGTCCGTTCACCCTTATTGCCCACCCTACCGTGGCTTCCTGTTACCTGCAGCGTCTGCTGGTTGGTCTGTCCTCTGCCATGTGCTACTCTGCCCTGGTGACCAAAACCAACCGCATTGCCCGCATTCTGGCCGGCAGCAAGAAGAAGATTTGCACTAGGAAGCCACGCTTCATGAGTGCCTGGGCCCAGGTGATCATTGCCTTCATGCTGATCAGCGTCCAGCTAACGCTGGAGATCACTCTCATCATCCTCGAGCCCCCGGAGCCTATAAAGTCTTACCCGAGCATCCGTGAAGTCTACATCATCTGTAACACCAGCAACGTTGGCATGGTGGCGCCGCTGGGCTACAACGGCTTACTGATTATGAGCTGCACCTACTATGCCTTCAAGACACGGAACGTCCCGGCCAACTTCAACGAGGCGAAGTACATCGCCTTCACCATGTACACTACCTGCATCATTTGGCTGGCCTTTGTGCCCATCTACTTTGGCTCCAACTACAAGATCATCACCACCTCCTTCTCCGTCAGCCTGAGTGTCACGGTAGCACTGGGATGCATGTTTACACCCAAGATGTACATCATCATCGCCAAGCCAGAGCGGAACGTCAGGAGCGCCTTCACCACGTCCGACGTGGTCAGAATGCATGTTGGAGACGGGAAGTCCGCGGTTCCTTGCGGGAGCAACAACCTGCTCAATATGTTACGCCGGAAGAAGGCTGTATCTGGCAATCCCAAGTGAGTGAACTTTTTATGATGTTTATATTGTTGGGATGTTTACAAAATTGTGCACAGGCATAGCTGGGTCAAAAAATTATAATTTGAGGCCTGAACACTGAAACGGTGCAGTGCGCCGTCCACTGGTATTCTTTCTGCAGCTGTCGAAGTAACAGCAACAGCTGCAACTGATGGATAGGTGAGAATTTATTTTCAAATTACATTACTTTGCCTTTTCCTGTCCAATCTGTTTAATAATTTTGGCCGCACACCTTCCAAAATTGTTGAAGAAGAGAAATCCAACGCCAATAATTAGGAAAGATAAACTGGATCTGGACACACTGCCAAAGGACCGTTTCAGTGGTCATGCACCATATTATCCATTCGTATTCAATTTTCCTTCTAGCACTCTGTGTTTAATTTAACATTATTATTTAATTATTTTACATGAATCGGCCATTTCTTTAGATGCAGTATAAGATCTGTGGAGTGATCGATATCAAACACCCCTACTTCTGAAAGTAGGGCTGTTTGACAAAACTGCAACTCATCAAAATTGGATTTAATATGATGGCGGTTGGGACACGTGACTGAGTTTAAGATTATAGGCTGTATCGTTGTGATGATTCTAGCATGGGCTTTACTCATCGAAATTAGGTGCAAGACTTGCATAAAACTTTCTTGAGATTTACAGCAAAGACACATCAACAAAGTTGTCTAAACGTAAGGAATAGGACAAAGTATCTTATTGATGCTATTGTTGTTTAAGTGTTGTCTCTCACCCTTGTCATGCTGCGTCTACCTAAACTCTTTAAAATCATAAAAATAAACTGTCTAAGAGTCATGCACTGGTGAGCGTCTGGGCGCAGGGGTTATTTAATTTCTCTCCTGGAGGACTGCACCTTCTGACATGAACTTGCTCGTTCCAATGGTAAAATACTAGCGTTCTATGGGCCACTCTGGCACAAATAAAACCTGAAGAGGGAGGGGGTTTTTTTGGGGATTGGTTGACTAAACACATTAACATTTCTGGCATTTTACTAAAACCTTGTTACTGCAATGGGTGAATGGGGGAAATTTTTTTTTTACTGCCCTGTATAAAATGATGCGGTGTAGGGGCATTAGGTGGTGGTTTCCACATCCTTGAAAAAGAGAAACAAACCTCCAAACCCTCCAGGTGGGATTATTGGAACCCTGCTGCTTTTGGTTTATCATAGAATTATACACATTTAATAATTCCCGGCATGAACTCCTGTCATGTCCCTCACTAATCACATGAGAGCCGATCTGAGCCTGCTCTGCACTTAACTCTTGATTCACCTTAAGACTTGTTCAGGCACAGAAAAAAAATGCAAATGCATGTCTCCCCTTGAAGCACTACAGTATAAGCACTAAACAAGGTTGAATTAGCTGAATGGCTGTAAACGCTATGAGCTGTTTGATGTTCATAATGTTCTGTACGCAGCATATTATGAATTTTTGTTATGAAGTACCACAGTGTGCAACACACAATACAACGCTCTTCAGAGATCATTAACAAAGTCTCAGCAATGCTGTTAATGCCAAGTTGAGGAGAAGTATTTTAACATGCTTTGGATATGTTGAAATGCTACCGTTCTGTTGTGCTGCTTTTTGATGCTGTTGTTTTTCTGTGTGCATCTCCTGGTTTTCCTGCGATAGTAACTTGGGTCTTTATCTCGTTCATAGTTCTAATGGCAAGTCTGTGTCATGGTCTGAATCAGGTGCAAGACACCCTCCAAGGGGGGGAAATGTGTGGCACAGACTGTCTGTGCATGTGAGGAAACAGGAAGCCGGCTCGAATCAGATGGCGGTCATCCGGCCCCTAACTAACACCCCCGACCCCCACAGCCGCGTGCCTCCAACCCACGACCTTGGCACAGACCCCCGCCCCCACCCAGACCCGCCGGGTGCTAAGGCTCTGTACAACTTGGCAGAAGAGGAGGACGATGAGGGGGACGCGCAGTGTCCTCTCTGGCCCACTCCCACTGGACCGCACCGGCGGCCGGACCCCCAACCGGACCCCCAACCGGTTAAACCGGCCGCTTCCTATTTACCCCCATGCCCGGAACACTTGCAGGGGGCGGAGGTGGACAGGCGCAGCTCCAACGTCCCCGCGCTGAGTGACGGTGCCCAGAAGCAGGCCATCGACCCTCCTCGCCCCCTTGACCCCTCTCGCCTCCCCTCGGCTCTCCTACACGGGGGGGATTTCGGAGACGAGGGGCCGGAGGGCGAGGAACTGGACCTCTTGCACGGCTACATGTACAACACCGAGGACGTGGAGGAGGACGACGAGGATGAGGGTGAGGAGGGGGAGGAAGATCTGTCACAGAGCAAACTGACTTTGGAGGATTCCCTGGCTCTGTCCCCCCCTTCCCCCTTCAGGGACTCCGTGTGCTCGGGGGGCTCCGTGACTGGTTCCCCCACGGCCGACTCCATCCTCGACTCCCCCCCGATCTCCGCCTACACCTCAGCCATCCTGCGAGACTTCGCACAGAGCTCCTCAACACTGTGAGAGCCGAGCAGACACAATAACTCTTACAGAAGACCTACATACAGTACATGACACACACACACACACACACACACACACACACACACACACACACACACACACACACACACCTTAACACATAGCATTTACAGATTTCCAAGTTTTAGTTGATTTTATTTACAATTCAACACAATGTATTGCATTATTTTTCTTGTTTTTATCTTACTGCTTTTGCTCCCGGTCAAAGAAGGGTTATGCAAAAATAGGCACAGAACGACACTTGTTGTTTACCGTATGCTTCTGTGGAGGGCTGCTAATCCATATAGCCTTTCTATAAAGTATGGGAACGGTGCCAAAAACAAAGCCAGCTTGCGGGCCAACACTTGATGGATTCAACAAAGCTTAGACTCATCACAAAGGATGTAGCTTTTGTTTAGTTATGGCGGCGTGGTTAGATAGGCCGTGCAAAAAGAAACGGAGCTCCGCGTGCATCGCACTGTAAATCATAGCCGGGGACTAAAGTGACTCCGGGGACTGCGATGACGGCTGGAACGCACATCCTGCCAGATGTAATTAGCCGCGCTCATGTTCTGCACTGTACATGTACGGTTCTATTCACGTGTGCCAGGCAGGGGGCAGGATCGAAAAAAAACAAACAAGAGTATTTCCTTTTGCCTTTTTTTTTTTTTTGGAGGATGATCTAAGCTGATCTTCCTTTCATGTCTGACCTCACTATATCTCAAACGTTTCAGAGAAAAACAAAACCGATATAGAACCGTGCAGTATTGTGGATAATTATGACATTTAAAAGAAGCGCGAGATCTGTTCAATCACTGCAAAAACAACAGATCCGCTGCTTCTTCTCGCACCGTATTATTATGACGTGTGATATGGATTTAATGTGCCAAACAGAACCTGTAACCAATCAGTATTCTTCTCCCTGCTTTTACTTTGTACTATGTAGCTGATAAAGGGTTGATTGCTTGATTGTACAATAGGTGACGATAATGTTGTTTTGCTGAGTTTACACACAGTCGTACCCGAGGAGTTTTCTAAAGAGCGGCGGCGATGAGCCTCACGTCCTCTGAGTTTGCTGTGTAGCCCCACACACGGTACTCCTCCAAGTTCTCAAAGTTTGTAATACCGTTGAACCATCGCTTGTTTTTTCACACGGGTGGTATGTTTGTAATATTAGTAATTGTTTATACATTTAGAATGTGCACAGACAAAAAAAAACAGAAACAAAAAAAAACAACCTAACTTTATACATTTTGAAAATTGTATTACAGATGCTTGTTAATTAAGGAACAGTGTGTCGCCATTGGTTTCGGGGTCATTTTTAAGCTTCTGTAACCTTTATGAGTCAACTGTTTCATCTTGAAGATATGGTTACCCGCTTCTTATAACGAGAGTACGTGTTTTAACATTTTTGCTTAAATCTCGTATTATGGACTTGAATAGTTTAACTTGATCTTATGGTTCTTAGTTCTTTCTCTTTAAAATGCAACGTTCAAAGTACAAGAATAACAATATGTACAGTAATATAGTGCAATCGTATTGTATTTCCAAATGTTTTTTGGTCTATTAGTGTAAGTTGTTTCAAGATTTTAACAAATGTAAGGTATATGAGGGTGCCGCCTGTTTTAACGCTGTCATAAAAGCTAGAATGAATTAGGGCTTCATGTTTTGACAAGATGATGAAAAATACTGTAAAATAAAAAAAAATATTTCTATTAAGAAGACTTGATTACCTCCTACCACGGTGACTCTAAACCTTTTTCACAACAAGGAGCCTCAAATTGATACGCATTAGGCCACGGACCCAATTTGATAAGATGTAGTCTCTGTGACCCTGATCTGAGAAGATTTTTATTGTTGGATATGAGTTAGTCCATCCCTGTCTATTCCAGTGCTTTTCAACCACTGTGCTGTAAGAGCTGGCCAGGCAAATATAATGGAAATTGGCTCTTGTGTTGCAAGATCAAAATTGCCACGCTCTGCGTTCATCAAAACGAGCTTGAGACTCTCAGTGGATGTGAGTTACATTTGGAGGCCGTAACAATAATAAGCGCAGTTAATATTTTTTTTTTGATGTTTTCAGTGGATCACAGGATGGTGGTGTACCGTGGGATCATTTCATCGTAAAATGTATGCCCTGGCACAAAAAAAGTTGGTCAACACTGGTCTATGTTTTCAGAGATAACAGTGAAAAAACGAATCAAAATCGCTCACTATTTTACAGTACCTAACGGTGCTGACCTATTGTAAACAAAATAATGGTGAAGGTTCACTATCAATCATTTTGCCGGGGAGCCCCGGAACCTATCGGAGGGGGACCCCACATTGAGCAACACTGTCCCTGCCAGAGCTACCATGAGTTGACAATCCACCACAGTTAACCTCGATACAAAAGTGTAGACTTACGAATTTACTTTTGCGTCCATGCACGAGTTAACGTGAGGGAATTGAACGGAACGTGCTCTCGTTGGAATCTGCCCGGAGGTGGGCGGGGCTAAGGAGACGTCGGTGCCAGACACTTCCGGGTCCTGTGACTTATCAGGTGGTGGCCCAGTGGGTGGAGGGGCAACATGTACTGCTCTCCGATGCATCCCCTGCCGGACCACTAGAACCACGGCCTCCCGCTCCACAGAGTGAGCCCTGCCAGGCGAGAGGGGAAGAGAGAGAAGCGAGACGGAGAAGTCACAGCTCGAGGAAGAGCCCCTCAGTCTCCCCAGCATGGCCGGCGGCTCGGTATCGGAGTGCAAGGAGTACCTGTTCAAAGTGCTGGTGATCGGGGAGCTGGGTGTGGGGAAGACCTCCATCATCAAGCGATACGTGCACCAGCTGTTCTCGCAGCACTACAGGGCCACCATCGGGGTGGACTTTGCCCTGAAGGTGCTCAACTGGGATAGCAAGACGCTGGTGCGGCTACAGCTGTGGGACATCGCCGGTAAGACGCTGTTCCCTCTGGTGCGCTGCTGCGGATCCGTCCCTGCTGTGCGAGTAGAAAATGTCCAGTGGGTTTAACGTATATATATATTTCACATTTTTAACTTTTTATATATATTTAAAAAAAAAACAACAAAAAAAAACAAAACTTCGGTCTCTTTTGCTTTTCTCAAACTTTTTTCTTTAAACTTCAACTTTTCCTTTTCTTTCACTTTTTAAGTGTATATATTTTTTTCAATAACTTTTCCTCGAATTCTTTCTCACTTTTCTTATTTTACTTGTCAACGTGGCTTCACATTAACATGGGGCTGCGTGTTTATTTTCATTAATTATACAAACGGTGACCGAGTAGAAAGTCCCTGCGAACAGAACGGTTCCGCTTTTCAAAAACTAACTAGAGGATGGCGATAACCGCATCCTAACATTACAATAGTAACTTATTTCAACGTTGAGGGGAAAAAAACCCCACATTTAAAAAAGGGAAAGTAGTACATAAGAGGAAGGCAAGTTATTCTAAGAGGTTTCTTCAGTGATGGACTCAAATCTATTGCATTTCTTATTTGTTAGATTGACTAGCGCCCATTGGGATTCATTCAACAGTTATCAACACAACAATAATAAATAGTCGTATGACACATTATTGCTTTGGAAAAAAAAAAAAATCCCATTTAATTTTAGGATCCATGCACTTAATCAAAAACAAGAACAGGCATTGTGGGGGCCTACTATCTCGCAGGGCTTAATTGCCGGTGGTATGTAGGTCACGTTATTACCGACTGGTTGCATGGGAGCTGCATGGGAGCCACAGGGGCTGGTGGTGGGGGGGGGGGGAAATTCATTCAGTTTGTGAAAACCACTACAGCAAACGTGCACATTTCGACAAGTTGAGGGAACCCGTGGAGCCAAAATGACCGAAAAAAGGATTTTCACTCTCAGCTACAACTTGTCGGGTTGTTTTCTGTGGGAATGCTGTAGAACGTCATGGGGTCAAGCAGGAGCCCGAGGGTTTCTGTTGCCACAGGAGAGTATCTGTCTCACTCCGCTGTACAATACAGTGCAAAGACATTGCACCACCACAGACGTCGTGTGAAGTGTGTTCTGCAATCTAGCTCACTGCATATGGAGTCTTATGGAGACTCACAATGGGCACACACACACACACACAGTTAATCATTTCTCAGCATTTGGGGTCAGGGGAAAGAAAACTCTTTACACGTTAAATTTGCGGATGTTGCACTTACTGCAACCTTATAAAGGAAGTTGATGTTGGTTCATAACAGTGTAACGCAGCAAAATACTCTTCCAAAAAGATTTCAGGAATGTCAAAATTTCATATGGTAGCTCAACCGTCAGAAAGCCGACCCAGCGAAACATAGTCGTGGGCAGATTTGATTTGGGTTTGTCACGGACGGTGTCATGGATCTTCGACAGATCTCGGTCTTCGACAGATCTTGACTGACGGACGGTCGGATGGACGATCTCCTGTTTTTAGGCCGTTTCCATTGCCCGCAGCGTTGAACCGGGGTGTAGGAGTAGGGGTTAGGGGGTTGTCACAACAACTCTCTTGTCAGACCACGGACTGATTGGCAGTGGGATGACGTGCAAGCAAAGCCTCTCACGTCACCCGGGCCCCGGAAAGCACAAGCTCAGTATGCTGAGGCGTCTTTGACTGATTGCCAGGGGAGGCAGTCTGCCTGTCACAGCCAGATAGCACTCCATCAGAGGAACTGTGAGGGTAAATAAAACACTGACACACACACACACACACACACACACACACACAGGTTGGCTGATATCATTCAGAGAGAAAAGCGGTGTGAGGACACCTGATTTAGGATGTCTCCACGACAAGAACACAAGGAGGATTGCTCAGGTTTGAGGGTTACTAGAGACAGATACCCAAGACTCTTTACTTGCACCTATGGCACGGCCCAGCCCAAGGATGTTCGGAGGATATAAAAATAGACTGTGTGCTGTAAGGTGGGCGGGAAGGAGAGTGAAAGCCGGAGGCATATTTGCCAAGTCATTTAATATCAAGGAGTTTAATTGTGGAAGAGGACCCGTCTTGTCTCTGTTGTGACGGAACCAGAGAGGTGTGTGTGTGTGTGTGTGTGTGTGTGTGTGTGTGTGTGTGTGTGTGTGTGTGTGTGTGTGTGTGTGTGTGTGTGTGTGTGTGTGTGTGTGTGTGTGTGTGTGTGTGTGTGTGTGTCCCCTGCCTATTCCCAGTTGCCCCAGGATTGCTACCCTCGTTTGGACTTCTCAGAGCCGTGGACAAGATGATTACCACCG
>NC_137189.1:15373031-15405531 GCF_960531495.2 Zeus faber
TATTCCCAGATTGATGATGACACCGTATACCCTAGAAATTGCTCTCGCATTGCCTTCATGAAATAGCATCTTAGATTTTTCTCTGAGAATGATGCCGGAGAATTGGTTCATTATCGTGGCAGTCTCTCTCTCTCTCTCTCTCTCTCTCTCTCTCTCTCTCTCTCTCTCTCTCTCTCTCTCTCTCTCTCTCTCTCTCTCTCTCTCTCTCTCTCTCTCTCTCTCTCTCTCTCTCTCTCTCTCTCTCTCTCTCTCTCTGTCTCTCTGTGTGTGTGTGTGTGTGTGTGGATTAGGCTCCTGACAAATTAGTGAAAGTAGGTCAAATAGGAGACAATTCTTTGCTGGCAATTTCAACGACAATGAGAGAGGAGGGGGTAACGTCAGGCCACGACTGGGTGATCTTTGTCAAAATGTCATCTTTTAAAGTTCGAAGGGGGGTAGACATTTTGCCTCTTCTTCTTTAGGACACTTTAAATATGATGCTCCAGATGGTTAAAACAGTTGGCTGTATGGATGAAGTTGCCACATTTAGCCATAATCCATTATAAATCTGAACACCCAACACTCATTCAGCCTAGCATTGCAATAACTAAGACTGTTCACCCGGTTCTGTGACCCCAGGTCAGGAGAGATTTGGGAACATGACGCGAGTGTACTACAAGGAGGCCGTGGGGGCCTTCGTGGTGTTCGACGTGACACGGGGCTCCACGTTTGAGGCGGTCTCCAGGTGGAAGCACGACCTGGACAGCAAGGTGAAGTTGGCCAACGGCAACTCCATCCCCTCCGTGCTCCTGGCGAACAAATGTGACCAGAAGAAAGAGGCGTCCAGCAACACATCCCTCATGGACAACTTCTGCCGAGAGACCGGTTTCCTGGGCTGGTTCGAAACCTCCGCAAAGGTGAGAGACGAGGCCAGCGTGGTGTTTCATACACTTCTCCGTCTGTGACATCTTCAATGATGATTTTCTATTTGTGTTGAATCGCTCTGCTTTGCCTGTAATATGCAACACCTTCTGGACACAAAAACCACGTTTGGCAGCACATTCTTTTTACGGTCGCTCTGTAATTCAGCTAAATCAATGCAATTTGTCCAATGAGAGCCACATATCCAAATTGTCTGAAATTACTTGCCTCATAACTAACTAAGTTTATTTCAAAGCATTGCTCATAATATGAACAATGCTATTGTTAGGTCCAGTGCCCTGATATGACCAATTGATTCATAGTGCTGATTTGATTTGTATTGATGAGTTTCAATATCGTCCCCATAATTAATAAAGTTGAATTAATAAAGATGAACTGCTGGCGAGGCCAGACTACAGTTATTGGGTAAATGGGCCAAATATGAGTGCTGCTCTTCAACACTTGGAGAGCTTGGGATATTATGTTCAATATCTACATCAAATATTTATATCAATGCTTTTTTCCAAATAGCCTGCATAATTTAAATACACTCTGAACCTGAAGATGACCAAAGAGAATCAGACCTGTAGATGATCAAGTAAGCACACTAGTTGTAAAAATATATAAAGTTAGAGCTAAACTCGGGGAATAAAAGCTTTTCTTTTTGTATTTTAATGATGCATCCAAATTCAATGCCAAATATTGTTGTGATGCACTTATAAAGTTGTGTTATAAAGTTGGAGGATACGTTCTTTTCTCCACTGTTGGCTACACCACACACAGCGGTTTTCTCATTGGTCACGCTTTGAAAGGTCCACTCTAAACAGGCCAAAGTTGAAATAATTTCAACTCTGAGCGCAGCGACTCAGCGGCAATTTCAAGTGGTTTCGCCACGCCAAGGGGAGCAGATTTTTCCGATGACTATCTGCAAGGCCCTTTAGTCTTGCAAGAGGTATTTCTCACCCCAGCCAGAGCTCTAACTTGCGCATAATCTTAAAAATGGAAATTCGTAACTGTTGTTCCATTGACACTCATATAATATTTTTCACGGAAATCTACCCTTCCATTCAATCAAAAGCACCCAGATAAGTCATTTGACATGCTACAAGGTGATGTTTGTGGATGTTAGAGTCCAGGACCCCAGGGGTGGAAGATGCCCTGTATTATTTGGTCATGGTAAGACGGCACATATCTTGCTTTGGGTGAAGTGGGCTTCTTCTCGTGTCTGTTTTAGCTCAAATCTCTGATCTTGCGTGATTTGTACTGGGTTCTGTAGAAGTACGAGCAGCAAGCACGATTTGATTTAAGTGACACTCTAATATTTTGAGCGAAAACAAAATGAATCTACCGCGTTCCCGTCATCCTCATCTGTAAAAAAACCTGTGAACCAGAAGTCTGAGGCGAGATGGGTGCGAAGTTGTTCCGATAGGCTGCGTGTGCTGGCTCACACTTGGATAAATAACTTAATTTGAAGTCAAGTCTACATTACAGCTTGGCATGGAGTTCTGGCATTGCACTGTTTGTGCAGAGCTGTGGATTGTTTGTAATGGAGCGATTTAGCCGCAGAAAGTCCAGCAGCCTTTTTTAATAAATGTAAGACTCTGAATATGCTCTACCCCCTGATCCCCCTGTTCCTCCCCTGAAAGGCTCTACCTGAGGCTGTGTCCCTTATATTTTCTTATTTAGTAAAAGGCATCGAAACACATACACACAGAAAGTGTTTTGTGACTTGAGAAGAAGAGAAGATTCTTTATTTATCACACAAACCACAACAACATGCACTTATGCGGCCATGGCGACCGACACACATGCTTCAAATGGTGGCAGGTGAAATAAGTTCCCTGCTTTTAACCCATCCTGGCTTGTCCTTCCTCCGGGGGGCAGCCAGGAACAGTGGGCAGCATACAGGGACGTGCCTGGGGACAAATGTCCATCACTGGTCAGACGACGATGTTCTGCATGGTTTTTGGTGGGGGTCCTTAATGATGTTACAAGGAGGAAACCCCATGTGAGCACGGGGAAAAGGTGCAAACTCCACACAGAAAGGACCCTAATAGGGAGATAATCCACCAGAGCGCGGTGCCAACAGCGCCCCGGCCGGGCACCCCGTTGGGGTATGCAGAGCTAAATTGTGTGTGTGTGTGTGTGTGTGTGTGTGTGTGTGTGTGTGTGTGTGTGTGTGTGTGTGTGTGTGTGTGTGTGTCAGAATTATGGACTAATGGAGCAACCAAACCTTAAGGGGTTTGAGAAAATGTCTGTCCTTGGAGGAGGTGACCCTGGTCTCAGGACGTGTTCGCTGGGAGAGGGGCATGGTTTCTGTTTTTCCCGGTCCACCACACTTTCATGCGTTCTGTTTGGCATCATCTCACAGGGTCAATGGCCTGGACATCACTGCTTTGAAATGGTCTACCAAACAGCCCGTCCAGAAGCTTTGAGGTCAATTCATTAAGATGAATTCATGCACAAAATCTCCCCCTGTTAGGTCTTGCTTTTGAGTGGATTTTGTTCTGCATTTCAACTTCTCAATCCTTTGGATTTAGTGGAGTATGTCAAACTGAGTCTTCTTTCTGTCACTACAGTTTGGAAAGGGATGTCCCTTTTTGTTTAACTATTATCAGAAAACCCTGGGAATATATATTTTACAAGGAAATAGTCTATGAATAACCCGGCTGGACCAGATTTAGATATCGACAAAAGTGTGGGGGGGGGGGGGGGGGGGAGTGGGATTTCAGGTGCAACTGTTAGGTCATTTGGCTGAGATACGCTCTAGTGACAGAAGCCTTGTGACGGTCTTGCACGAAGGCCATTTATGTAAAATTTCACAGAATGGGATTCAACCTTTTTAGGGCTGAATTTTGTCAGTCCAATCGGATTCAGTTCGCAGTTCAATGCGAATATTTGACTATTCGGTGGGGGGGGCTCAGCTCTTCCTAAAGGTGAGATGGGTACCTAGGGAGCCACCGCGGAGGGGGAGTGATCGGGGCTAATTTTGCCCACCTGTCTCCCTCTGTGATGGTACCAAAGATGTGCACACTAGCGGCGCACGCCAGCGATGGGGTGGCCGCGATCGGTCTCGGTTATTTTACATCTCCTTATGGAACGAAACAAGTGTGTATGGAATGGTGTTGAACAAAGCCTTGCATAATGGGGACACTTTCTCTGTGACTCTCCCCGATCACCCCCTCTCCCCAGCCCCCCCCATGCGTTATGCGCAGAAAATAATCTTAACGAGTCTGCGAGTCGTGCCCTGTCCCCACAGTTTTTAGTATTATTTGAAATAAGGTGACACGGAGAGCCGTGTCCGGACGCGGACAATTCACACATATAAAAATATATTTATTATTCCCCTTATTTATAATTCCCCATTGAAATGTTATCCCTGTGCATTTTGTAAGCTTCTATCTGTTTTGTCCTTATTTATAATTCCCCATTGAAATGTTATCCCTGTGCATTTTGTAAGCTTCTATCTGTTTTGTCCTGTTATTGTAACGCACACTGACTGACAAAAAAAAGGAACAAAAAAATGACCGCTCGTCTTGAATCTCAGTCGCCGGGCAACCCTACAACCTTTTCATAAAAACAGTACTTACTTTTAGCCAAATATAAAAGAAATCACTGAACCATTCTAACCTTTATGTCCTTTTAAACCTTTTTGTTTTCAGGACAACATTAATGTGGAAGATGCGGCGCGGTTCCTAGTAGAGAACATCTTGGCCAACGATAAGGGCTTGCCGTACGATGAGAGCAACGGCGACCGGATCAAGCTGCATCAGGAGACAGTGGCCGCCGAGAGCAAGTCAGGTTGCTGCTAACGCTCGCCCTGTCTGCGGCAACCGGCAACCGACCCCCGCTGAGGATTCAGTCCAACTAATGCATCCACACTATGGCCTCATCCTCCTCCTTGGACACCTTGGACATGGGAATGTTTTGAGTCTGTCAACTCCCCACGCTGCCAAAAGATCCTTCCCCTCTTGAGCTGAGCACACTGAACGTAAACTCCCAGTTTTCCCCGTTCTACCTTTCACCACTGTGGGTTTTGCCACCAACTAAGGCGTCGGACCCTGCAGCTATACACTTTGCAGCTCCCCCATTTTTGTCCTTGACTTTGCCACACCAAATAATAGAAAAATAGCAAAGTCTGATGCCGATAACACACAAGTTCTCTCACTTTAGTTTCAGTTTCTATTACCACTTCATTTTCACGTCCCGGTCAGTTTGGTTGGTTTTTGTGAACCACAACAAAAGAGACAATATTGATGTTGGTGGGTGTTCTCAAGGGTTTGTCATCAAAAAGAAGTTGATAATGCTTCCTAAATGACAACTCTACTGCTCTCTCTACTACCCTACTATTCCACTCTGTCTGTAGTGTTTTATTTTTTTCTTTTGCTTACCCTAAAAATATCAAATGTAAAGGGCATCTGAATTTGACATCAATACAATTCAAATTCCTCTGTGGGGGGGAAAAAAAGCAACTGCCACAAAATGTGCCATATGTGTGTGTGTTGTTGTGTGTCTTATTTTAACATGAAGGTGCATCAACATTTTCTTCAGTGTTCTTTCAAGAACATTCGTGAAAGGACATCCTGTGGAACACGTCTCAGTAAATATAAGGAAGGATTGTTTTGTAATGATACAAGAAGTATATCTAAGATATGTATTTTTAAACTGTGTTTGGTCATGTGTTAGAGTTTCTGGCTTAGCGGACAAAGAGCATCAGACCAATATTGTGTTGTAATGGTGATTATAGTATACTTTAGAGTAAAATCTCATATATAAAAACAAAGGTTTGGATACTGTGGTTTACATGTGGAAAAATACTTCATAATCAAATGGAAGAACAAACAGAATAAACATTTTAACAGAGTGTTGTGTTGGAACGTTGTTTTTATGTGAGTGAGTGAGTGAATTGCTGCTGACGTTATAGGCATTGTTCAACAGTGACCTTCAAATAGTGGCTCCCAACGGTGAAATTTGACAACAATATGATTCGATTTCTCTTTAAAATGCTTCCGTTAACCATTACTCTTTTTTTCTAGATTACTGTCTGAGGGGAGCGTAGTGGAGCATGTGCTTCCACTGAGGAAACAGTTGTGATAGTCATCAGACGCTCTGGCCACACTGGAGATCCGTTCCCCCTGACATCATTACGAGAACAGGAATGTCATGGAGCCCTCCAGGACATGCACATGCACCCATTTCAGCCACGCTCTCTCTGTGTGTGGTTTGTTTGACAAAAGCATGCATTGCCATAAGAACTAGATACATTAAACGTTGTATTCTTTGTTTAAAATTTTCTGTACTTTCGCAAGATTAGTTGGGAGGAATGTAGACAGTATAGGGTAAAAAAAAACAAATTAATGCAATCATTCATATATTTACTAATTGACATTGTTATTTTGTGTGTGTGTGTGTCATATCAATGAATCATGAAAAAAAACAAGAATGTTGAGTAATCAGTTCACCAGTTCTAATCAGTTTATCGAAAAAGTGTCCGTGTCAGAAAGTTAATCTCCGCCACAACATTAAAGCCATTGAACCAGTGAATAACATTGCTCATCTTGTTCCAATGGCACCTGTCAAGAGGTGGGATATATTACGCAGCAAATGAACAGTCAGTTCCTGAAGTTGATGAGTTGGAAGCAGGAAAAATGGGAAAGCGTAAGGATCTGAGTGACTTTGACGAGGGTCACATTGTGATGGCTAGACGACTGGGTCAGAGGATCTCCAAAACGACAGGTCTTGGGGGTGTTCCTGGTATGTAGTAGTTAGCACCTGGCAAAAGTGGTCCAAGGAAGGACAACCGACGACAGGGTGATGGGCGCTCAAGACTCATTGATGTGCACGGGGAGCGAAGTTTAGTCCGCCTGGTAAGATCCCACAGAAGAGCTACTGTAGCACAAATTGCTGAAAAAGTCAATGCTGGCTATGATAGAAAGGTGTCAGAACACACAGTGCATCGCAGCTTGCTGTGTATGGGGCTGCATAGCCGCAGACTAGTCGGCCCATGATGACCCCTGTCCACCGCCGATAGCGGCTACAATGGAGGCGTGAGCGTCAGAACTGGACCATGGAGCAATGGAAGAAGGTGGCCTGGTCTGATGAACACGTTTTCTTCTACATCATCTGGATGGCTAGGGTTAGGGTCCAATCCGATCGAGCATCCGTGGCATGGGCTGGAACAACAAGCCCGATCCATGGGGGCCCCACCGAGCAACTTACGGGACCTAAGAATCTGCTGCTGACGTCTTGGTGCCAGATACCACAGGACACCTTCAGAGGTCTTGTGGAGGCCATGCCTCGACGGGTCACAGCTGTTTTGGTGGCACGAGGGGGAATAACACAGTATTAGGGTTTATTAGTGGCGGTTTTTACTTTGTGGCTGATCTGTGTATATAAACTGTATATAACAATGTAAATAATACAACAATTATATATATATATATTATAATTAATGTATATATATATATATATATATATATATATATATATATATATATTCATATATATATATAAACAATCCTCACTTCATTTGAACGGTCTTTCAGGCCAGGCCGACGCTTTGATTGAGGCTCCACCCACGTTACGTCAACCCCCTCATGCCGCGTGGTGCCTAGCAACGTGTAAACAATCAGGCGCTACCGCTGTAAACCAACGCATCCTGGGCTGGTTTCTAACACCGGTTTTCCCTGACGCTTTACTGGACACCGACTGGTGGGGACGGAGTAGACGAAGCCTTGGGAAAACGGGGGAAGAGTGGATCGGGAATTTGAACATTTGTGTTTATTCACGTAGAATTGACCGTACTTTCAAACCTGCAAATCGTTTCCGGTTAAGGCCAGCGACGTAGAGTTTGGCGTCTGACGTCACCGTTACGCCATAGTCCTTGGATACAATCACAGCACACCGAGCCTCTTCCTTTCGCTTTGTGTTTCTGTTCGCAATGTCTAAGAAAAAAGAGCCTTCCAGTAGAAACACCTCATCCTTGGGACAGACTAATCAGTGAGTTTACCCGAATATATTTTGATTTTATATCTTATTGTAATTACCAGCCCAACGAAGACTGCTCTATCTATCTATCTGTCTATCTATCCGTCTATCTGTCTGTCTGTCTATCTATCCGTCTATCCGTCTGTCTGTCTGTCTGTCTGTCTGTCTATCTATCTATCTGTCTGTCTGTCTGTCTGTCTGTCTGTCTGTCTGTCTGTCTATCTATCTATCTATCTATCTGTCTGTCTATCTATCCGTCTGTCTGTCTGTCTGTCTGTCTGTCTGTCTGTCTGTCTGTCTATCTATCTATCTATCTATCTATCTATCTATCTATCTATCTATCTCTGTCTATCTATCTATCTATCTATCTATCTATCTATCTCTGTCTATCTATCTATCTATCTATCTATCTATCTATCTATCTATCTATCTATCTATCTATCTGTCTATCTATCCGTCTGTCTGTCTGTCTGTCTGTCTGTCTATCTATCTATCTATCTATCTATCTATCTATCTATCTATCTATCTATCTATCTATCTATCTATCTATCTATCTATCTATCTATCTATCCATCTATCTATCTATCTATCTATCTATCTATCTATCTATCTATCTCAGTCTGTCTATCTATCTATCTATCTATCTATCTATCTATCTATCTATCTATCTATCTATCTATCTATCCATCTATCTATCTATCTATCTATCTATCTATCTATCTATCTATCTATCTATCCATCTATCTATCTATCTATCTATCTATCTATCTATCTATCTATCTATCTATCTATCTATAATGGGGATGGTAGCTCAGGAGGTAGAGCTGGTTGTCTAGTAATCTAAAGGTTGCTGGTTCGATCCCAGGCTCCTCCTGCTAGCATGCTGTAGTGTCCTTGAGCAAGACACTTAACCCCTAATTGCTCCTGATGGCTGCGTCCGTCGGTGTTTGAACAATTGTAAGTCGCTTTGGATAAAAGCGTCTGCTAAATGACTAAATGTAAATCTATCTATCTATCCGTCTGTCTGTCTATCTATCTATCTATCTCAGTCAAACCTTGACTGAGATAGATACCTTTTCACAGCACACATCAAAATGCGTGCTGTGAAAAGGTATTACAGTACTGAAGTAGGACAGGTGGGAAGGACAAAGACACAAAATGACGACTAAAAGTACCATATTTACATTTCTACTTAAGTAAAAGTGTAAACAAGTACATTCTCTAAAATGTGCTTATTATTTAAAGTGAAATTACTTAAAATTACTTATAGAGTAACGTGTATAGTAATAGTCTATAATAATATAATGAGTGCTGATGCAAGTCTCAATTACAGTTTACAAAAGATGATGATGATGATAATAATATTATTAACAATAATAAAAACTGTGATTCATAATCTTTCAAGCAACACAAACTTTACAAAGAAAATGAATATCGGTGGCGTCATAGTCATTTACAAGGACATGGACATAATGAATCATCTCAATCCAGTCCCTGTATTTATTTTGTTTTAATTTAAAAAAAATAATTATACATCCTTTAAACAAAAATAAAATGACTGAAGTGTAGTAGAGTGTTAATATAGATATTTGATTTCTGTTTAAAACGGAATCAACTTACATTAAGTACAGATTCTTGGAAAAGGGTACTTAAAGTACAGTAACCAAGTAAAGTACTTGGTTCCAGGGCCCCGCCCCTGGTGGCCAGTGTCTCTGACTTGTCGGCGGACCAGAGGAGCCGCTTCTCCTTCTGGCCCGAGTGGAACGAGGCAGAGGTCAACGGGGAGAAGTGGGACGTGGCCAAAGGAACGGAACGGAAGGATTCCAAGATGGGGAAAAGCCCCGTTGCTGTCAATCAGGTAGAGAAAAGTCAAGTCTGTTTACGAAACCCTTAATCACTGTCCCAAGTTTCAAAGGGCTTCACAAGATTCACATTTCACATAGAAATTAACAGCATGCCTTACTCTTATTCCTCAGGGAAAACTTTGCTTTTCATAATTTTTTTTGGACAAGTTTCAATCATTATATATAATTTCCCGATAGATAGATAGTTTATGAGGGTAATTGTGTTTTTTACGGCAGCACATACTGTATATAAAACCATAGACAATAATAAAAAAGTAAGAATACAAATGGAAAAAATGGCAATAAACATTAAACCTAAATATTAACTAAATAAAAGAATTAAGAACTAACTAAATTAAGAATTAACCTAACCTAGATTAACCTAAAAGTGTATAATAAATCTAGTAAAATCTGTAAATATGCTGTGTGTACAAGGGTGGAAAACAAAATGGTTACAACGATGCCACTGAACCATTTAAAATTTTTATATAGTTATTGTTGTACAGTAAATATCAGTGCGAACAGTTGTATTCCTATGTGGCCCACCGTAACCACCTAGCATTTGTCTCAGAACAATTTATCACACAAAGAACGATGCTGTTCCTTTCAGAAAGCCGCCTTCCTGTGCACTAATGTCACCGTGTTTGGCAACGATTCCCTTTATGTCGTCGGCAACATTGTTCTGTGTTTCTTTTTATATTCAGTCATTCTTTGAAGATCCAGAAGGGAAAACTTGCTTACCTCCCTCGCTGAAAGTGCACTCATGGAAGCGTCCTTCGGAGTTCATGGTCAGCAAGGTACAACCTGGATTTCAAAGAGCTGCGTTGCTTGTACATCCATATGCTGCTCTGCTGGAAAAAACGCCTGTGGAAGTGAAATGTACAGTGTTTTTGCTTATATTGTCACATATTGTCACACTTGCCACCAGTGGACCATGACGTAAGCAAAATCCAATGTTAATAGTGAAGGATTTAAAATAACTTAATGAACGATACGTGTTCAAAGATGAAATCCGGGGCTTCGGTCTAATTAAGAAAAACTGCTCTCAGCATACCTCTAATGCAGTTTCCACATCTAACTGAACAACGTCATTCTCCTTTCTCTCAGCACTAGTATATCTGGGCAATTAAGTTTTCATGCAGAACCGTAAAAAGCCTGCGATTCTAACATACCGGAGGAAATTTTCAGCATTAACAGCAAAATGAATTGTATTTTTTTTCCTACAGTTTGACTATGTGAAGGAACGACAACATGTTCCTTATCGGAAGTCACTTTGGACGAAAGTGTCTGCCAAATGAACATCATGATCTAGATTTGTTGTATTAAGTGTGTCTCAGAAAATAAATTGAAATACAGTCTGAATTTTGCACATGAACATGACAGCATTAGAAAAAAGGTAGCGGGTGATATTTAAAGGATGCACTGGTGCCACTTTTTCAGCAGATACATATGTTGATCCGATCCATTATTTCAACCAGTACTATTATTTCTTAATTAACAGTGTAGCTTTATTACTGTACAAAATGAAGTTGCTTTCTCTAAATATCGACACGATTGCCATGGCCATTAACATGGGTATCACTGAATCCCTAATATTCACTGAAAAGGTCCCCAGTTGGTATTGCATTGCCTTCTTGGACCCAAATGAATACTGCCATCCTCATTACTGCCAGAGTCAATATTTACATTCTATTTGTACCATTTCAGAATCTATTAGCTCCGTAGTCCAATATTTAAAGAAAACGCACTGTTTGGAGTATCGCTGTTTGGTGAGATGAACTAAATGCACATTATTTTATGGGAAGTCCACATTGATTTATACAGAGATTTTTTCTTTTGACTCAACTTTTTCTAGGCTTTTTTCTAGGCATGCTATGTGAAATAGCATGTTTTAAAGGCATTCGACAACCATTGTCTTTATAATTTAACCTGTGTCTTTATAACAATGTTCAAATAGAAGCTTTATCAAGTTTATTTATCAAATGGATCAATGAAGCCAGTAGCAACAAAAAGCTTTCAGCTCAAGCTTACCTTAACTATGGGACTTAAAGACAATGTCAAATTTAAATGGGTTAAATATTTGAACAAAAGTGAGGTAAGGACATATTTACAATGGATGCACTATAATCCAATGACCAGACATTGAACATCTGGTTTCTCCATTTTCCCCGTTTTGCTATCCGTTTGTTTTTCCACTGTAGAATCAAATGGAGGGTAAAATAATTGTAAATTATCTAATGTGTGTTTTGTTGGACCCATTCATACCCTCTGTGACAGTTTGAAAACGTGCTTGTGCTTCATTCCAGACTCCTGTGGTCGTGGAGAATCAAACAACCTTTGACCTGCTCTCAGCCAACGATCACCTCGTTTGCAGCGAGGTAGTTTTTCGGAGAGCTAGTTTCTCTGACCATTAGGATCTCACCCGACTTTTCCCCACTCACTATTCATTATCGCTTGGACGGTGTAAATCAGGTGTCTGATGAGGGGAAAATCTGTTGTGCCGCCTTAATGCATTATTGATGAAGCGAATGACAGATCGAATAACCCGAGGAACTGACCGATTGATTTACGGAGCGGCCACAAAGGTATTGGCTGCACAATCACTCACGCTCGTTCTGTCTTGGCTGTCCAGCTGATGAGGTGGATCCTCAGTGAGATCCTCATCGTGTGGAAGCTGTTGAGCCATACGGAGGCAGACCACTGGATGCCCTGGCACCACATCTACTCACTCTGCAAGGTAGCCAAGAACCACATGCCGCTCTACAACAGCTTCGGGAAATACATCGTCAGACTGTACTGGATGGTGAGCTCCTCATTTAAATGCACTCAAAGCTAGATGGACATGTCATTATGGGGTAGAGATTCACTGGGTGATTCCTTTTCTTCACAATGGGAAGAAAGGGGTGTTCGATCAGCCGTTCTAACTGAATGAAAATGAACCAATTGATAATAATAAGCTTGTGGATGCCCATTGCCTACGGTATGGCCACCACCACACATATGCATGCGTCGTTATGGCTTCAGAATCCCCAGCCCAGGCGATATTCAGAGGAACCTGCAAAAGTGTGTGTGGGAAGTGGGGGGGGGTCTGCTTCATTATTCAGAAGAGCCCCGCAGCAGACAGCCAGTCGGAGGGCAGAAGCCATGAAGGAAGAAATGGAAGCAAAGAAAAAGCCTTAGCCGCACAAAGCTTTAATCAATCCATCTCGCTGTTGGGCTAAAGGTGGTTTGGCTTCAGACGTTTGGCTGATAAATAGATAGGACTTACCGGCGTCAGATTCCTCTCAGAGAGCAGCCATGTGTGGCTAGAAGACTTTTGCAGTTTTTTTGCTGTGACATCAACATCAGAGTCTGTTGGGTGGAGTTATTGTGTGGGATCATCACATTGGAAATTGAACTTCCCTGTCCTTAAAGTTTCCGTATTGCCTGTGACTGGGCACAAATCAGCAGCTAGATTCTAGCTAGCTCCCATCTAGAGGAGCTCCTACGTAGAGCAAGCTTTTGGTTTTGCGATAGTGGGGACAACAGAACTAAGTCATGCTGAACTCTAGCGGTTTTGCTCTGCCTTGATAAACAAGCATGACATGGTTGTAGGCAGCAGAGCCCGTGCCGACCATAGCGTGCTAGCAGCTGGCCAGGGAGAAGGCATCGAACATCCCTCTCCCACTCTTTTCTTTCACTCTAGCTCGTGTGGAATCCTCCGTAAGTTTGCTCTTTTTCCATTACTCTACCTCCTTACAATCCTAATCGGCCACCTTTCCTGTTAAACTTGTCCCTGAATCGCCTTTTCAGCCCCATCTTCGATGTCACCAAAGTGAGGCAGGGAGGAGTAAGGGGACGGGGTTGTGGTGCTTTTGCATGTTGGTGCGATGGATCGAGGATGACTTAGAGAGGAGCCCAGCTGTGAGCGTTTAGTCAGATTTTAGCGTGTTTGTGCAGAATGCTGCTTTTCCCTGCCAGCAGTGTGAAGCTCGAACAGACAGCCGGTGGTCACATCACACTCCACTGTCAGTCCGTCCTCCAGCGAGCATGAAACGTCCACCAACAACACACAACCGTGCCAAGCAAGGCCAGAGCGGCCTTTAATTGTATTTCATGGAAAAGCAAGAGTCAATAGAAAACATTTAGCCACAGATTCAAATTTTATGAATTTCGCTAATAGTTTCTCACTGTGTTTGTGTGTCTGCATGGTACTGTACCCGTGGTTGCACACACAACTAACCTCTTTGGTATGTGAGTGGAATGAACTCCCATTGGAGTGCACTACAGTCAGGTACACGTGTGTACAAATAGCCAATGAGGTTTAGAGGCTCTTCTGAATCTCGAGTAGTGCTGCAGACCAAGCACTATTCAAACCAAGGCCTCAATCTTGATATTGTGAACCAAGCATTAACTCCACTTTTGTGTTTCTATTTTAACATTAGCCAAGTCAAGACCAATATATTCAGAGTTAATTATTATTATTATTATTATTATTATTATTATTATTATTATTATTATTATTATTATTATTATTATTATATTATCTTTATTTGTATAGCACCTTTCATACAAACTTTGCAGATCAAAGTGCTTTACAGACATTTAGGAATGAATAGTACATTTGAGGAGAAAAACAAACAAAAAGACAAAAGAAACAAGTAAATAAAATAAAATTCCAATTTGATCCCAAGCATTAAGTATAACAGTGCTATAAGAATGCAGACATCAGAATCAAGCAATGAATCATTGAAACATTAAAAAACAATGTATTCAATAGACCAGTTATTATATTTAAAAACACTCTAAAATTTCAGCAAAGTACAGCAGATTTTACCTTTTTGTTATTTATTGAGTTCCTTTACAACTTAAACGCACACACCACAGGGGGAAGCAATGAATGTGTGTTTAAACTGTAGCTTCACAGTGAACTGGGTAAAGTGCCTGTCATTTTAACAGAATTCCTCGTCATTGCTTTTCTCTTCTTTCCGTCTGTTTGTCTGTCTGTCTGTCTGTTTGGTCGCCCATTAGGGCTGCTGGAGGAAGGTGATGGTGGACGACGCCATACCATTTGATGAGGCGAACAACATGCTTCTCCCCGCTTCAACAAATGAGTGCGAGCTGTGGCCCATGCTGTTGGCCAAAGCCCTCATTAAAGTTGCAAACACAGAGTGAGTTGTGTCACACCCTGCACCGCAAACCACAGCGTTTAACTAGCATTGCTATCCAGAAGAGAAGGCAGGAGAACAAATGTAACCTGTTTTACTGACGATGCTCTACATCTCAGCCATCTGATGTCAAGAAGTCAGGGCTGGTCACCGTGTCAGGCCAAATTAACTCATAAAGGTTTTTATTTCACACAAAGTACCTTTAAAGTTGAAAGTCCCTATAAATTGAATTCAGTTATATATCTTTTTCTAAACTCATTATACATGTTAGAAAGTAATGAAAACATGCGAAAAGACTGAGCGATATACTGTAGTACTGAATTGTGGAGTTAGACCGTTAAACTGTTTCTCACCATTTCTGTGGTCCGGATTTTTTGGTTGGGCCTAAATCATGACCGGATGACGTAGATACTGGGCACGGCCCCCCCCTTAACACTATATAAACACCAGGTCAGAACAGCCCGGAAATTGGGATAAAAGGCTGTTCTGGGACACACGTAACACCTGGAGTAAAAGGTGTCTTCAGGGAGACTGTGAACTTATGCCAAGGACGCCCGGAACAAAATAGAACCGTTCTGTCGGTTTGACCGCGTGGGGTTTGGTTACGTAATTATTAGCAGGGGCAGAGCAGGGGGCACCGGAGAGCAGGGAGTCCCGCAGCCAGACAGCGGCGCTTTAAGGTTTGCAACTAGAGACACAGGACTGGGGACTGGGTTCAGCAGAACATTTAAAACATGGAATTGACTTACTCCATTCTAAACGTTTAGTAAGATTAATGTGATTGGGCGTGGTTTGAGCGTCTTCGGTGGACACGCCCCCAAGCGTCTCAGAGCAGAGGCAACTGCCTTTTTGCACAATTTTGAAACCTTAATTTTATATACTAACCATTTTTCCAAATAAAACACTTAAAAACATTGTGTTTTTATTTTACATGTATTTTATTGTACTCGGTTTCCTTATTGAACGAAACAAAACCAACAAAACAACCCATCCACTTTCTCAGTCACTCTCTTTTGTATGTATGTTCTAAAATGGATTGAAATATTTTTCCCCCCGATCTACATACAATACCCCACAATGACAAAGCAAAAACAGGTTTTTAGAATGTTTTGCAAAAGTATAAAATAAAAACCCCAACCCCCCCCCCCCTTAAATATCACATTTACAAAAGTATTCAGACCGTTTACTCAGTACTTTTGTGGATCTGCAGAGAATAGTAAGAGAAACTCCCCAAATACAGGTATGTCAAGCTTGAAGTGTCATTGCCAAGAAGACTCTCGGCTATCATCGCTGCCCAAGGTGCTTTGAAAAATGTACTGAGTAAAGGGTCTGAATACTTATGTGTGAGATATTCCTTGTGGTATTTCAGGGTTTTTGGGGGGGTTTTTATACATTTTTTCAAAAATTTCTCAAAATCAGTTTTTTGCTCTGTCACTGTGGGAAATAGTGTGAAGATTGATGAGGGGAAAAAGGAATGGAAGCCATTTTAGATTAAGGCTAAAATAACTTTCAAAAAATTTGGAAAGCGTGAAGGGGTCTGAAAACTTTCCGAATGCACTGTAGGTAGAGAGGTAGAGAGGTAGAGTAGAGGTAGAACAGAGAGAGGTAGAGAAAGGTAGGGTAGAGGGAGGTACCTTTCTTCTCATCAAAAAATTCTAAAAAGTTTAGGAAGACCCACAAGCGCGCACAGATTGCCCTCGCTGACTCGGCAGAACTTCCAATCGACATAATCCGCTCTTCCCGCAGTGTGTCTGTCGAACCGGGTGACAGTCAGCTAAGCTAGCGTGCGTGTGCGTGATGGCAGGACGTGCGTCATTTCAAGGTGGCTGTTCCTGCGTCTGCGGAAGTTTGAGGCATAAATGTTTCATCCAAGACAGGAAACAAAGACGCCTTACTGCCGCTAAATTATTTATGACCCTTGGTGAAAGTTCACTGGAGTTTACCTGTAAGCTTTTCCAAAACTTTACCCAGATGACAGCTAAGGGGTTCTCAAAGAGGAGCAAAGCTGCTCTTGTAACTTTTCTATTATTGTATGAAAAAAAAAATACGATGCAATGTAAACGTAGCTTAGACCTTTGATGGGTAATGGCCGCTTCTGTCCTTGAAACAGAGTGCGGCAGCGCTGATTGAGTTGTATTGATTTCATTTGATTGGAGACCATGGCTGGACAGGTTGGCCTCAGGCTCCCGAGAGGACCAATTAGAGCTGCAGCCATCTGTTTCAGCAACACACACACACACACACACACACACACACACACACACACACACACACACACACACACACACACACACATTTGATGAGATCCTTGCAGAATTCTGAACCGGCATTTTCAGAAGGCAGTCCATACCCTTGGTACTCCTAAACCCAGAGAGCTAGACAACTGTTAAGGCAACATTAAACACATTGTACAGCTCTGTGGACTCGTGTACAGTGTGAAGTCCACATTCATGAGCACTCGTTTAAGTACAGGTTGGTTTGACGGAGGACTTGTTGCTATGGTGTGGATTTCCTTCTTTTTTTTTTTTCTTTAATGCTCCTAATTAGGGTTCCAGCCCATAGGGCTTGATTCCCGATTGATATTGTTTGGGGAAAATTCTCAGAATTTTGACATCGAAAACTATTTAAAACAGAAGAACGGCAGAAGCCACGAACATGGTATACATCTTGTTTGAACCAGTATGTCACAAACATCTCTTGTGGTTGAAGTTTCATCTAAATCGATCCATATACAGAGCAGAGATTAGTGAAAAAAAAACGACCAAATTTGACCAAAATTTCAGACGTGGTTCATTGCATTCAATGCCAAAGGCTAAAAGTATCTGGAACAGAACAATGACATAAGTTATGAACACGGTTGAGATGTCATATAAGCCGGTATGTCATAAGCATCTTGTGGTATACTTTCATTCAAATCGATCTGCATACGGAGCAGAAATTAGTGAAAAATCAAACAAATTTGACCCCAAAAAAACGAAAAAACTCTAATACGTCCCTAAAAGGAATAAACTGCATCCTGTGTATTGCTTCCTGCAGCTATATTTTTTCTTGTTTTTGTTATGTTTGTCGCCCAGTGTGATGTCGGAGCACAGGAAAGAGATGGGAGAGTTGACCTTCATCCATACCCTCACTGGCTGGATCCCAGAGATCACCCCGATACAGTAGGACACTTTTCTGTCCCCAAACATTTTGCATTCTTGTATCTATTTTTCTGTCTAGGATCTGATTTCCCAATCAAGAGAAATAGTAGAATTTCAAGCTTATATCTTATCCCTAGCAGTTTACTATAGTAATTGGACCCTTAAATGGGAGCTGGGAAATATGAAACAGGAGGGAGTGAAATGGGTGGGTGGAAGGGTGGAATGGTGGAATGGTTGGGCCTCAGCTTGTCAGCCATGTAAGTTTAATGGGGAGCAGTGTTTTGGAGTGGAGCAGGGAAGTGTTTCTCTCTGCCTCAGCAGGTTAGCTTGTTGTTAGTGAGGCTCCCCCGGGGACGGTATCAACCCTGCACAGGCGGCGTGCACATTTCCGTGCATGTTTGGGCTCGATTCATGATACATGGGGATGCCTGCACACGTGCACTGTCACACGCACGCCCCCCTTTGACACTATGTGTACATCGGTGGATGCTTTCATCAAAAACTCCTGCCCCACTCAGAATAGAATCCCCCTGACCTTAGCAATCTTAGTTTTTTTTACCATGCAATACGTCTGTGTTAAAGCTCATTTTTATATTTCAGGGAAATTTTTGGGCTTGTACAGCGTGCAAGAGTTATTAATGAAGGGTTTTTGCTACGGAAACGATTTGAAATGTGTATATATATCCTAGCCCCGGAGAACCGGCGTCGACATCTTTTCTTTTTCAACAATTAGGAAGGTGATGTATCCTCATCTATCGTCAAACAAAAATAATATCAAATAAAAATTGTCAACCTCGATATTCATCTTTCTCAGATCATCCGATATTCAGAGCAATGTGAAGTAAGAAAGTGAAACCGTTTTGATAAAATACGGTTATAAAGTGTATCGAATTGTGAATGACAATGCCGTGTCTTCTTCGTGTGATATAAAAATGGTGAACTGACGCCGTTGACACCGCCTCGAAGGATGCAAAGAAAAACAGTTGACTTCACTTCCGTAAACAATATTTTAAAGAAACAACAACAAATAAACACCAGAAGCAAGAAATTCCACTTCTCCGTGAAAGCGTTATCTCCGTGTTGTTATGGATTATGACAAGAGGGCGGGAGACGCTCTCAATTATCTGGGTAAAATTGCCGAATATCGCCACTCCGAAGAAACAGCAATTTCTAGAATTCAAATGGCTGGGAGGACCCTGCAATTTGAATGTGTGTGATCTGAAAAAGTGCCACTTTCTTAAAACTCATTGCCAATGTTATAAAGCAATAAACGCAAGAAATGGGAATGTTTAGAAGTTAGAGAATGATAGATCTCTCTCTTGAATGCTGTTGCTATATCTTACTGGATATGGTTACCGTGGTTATCAGGGTATGTTAATGAACATTGTTTTCACTTGTGCTTTCGATGTGATTGTAAATGTGTTTACCAAACCAATGAATAAAACTGGTTGTGGCAGTTGTACATCCTTTTTGTGCAACACAGTGTTGATTGAGGTATTGAGGTATTCATGGAGTTTAACAAATATGTTGATACATTAAATATAGTCACATACAAAATGTAACTGTGCTGCTGAATGGTGCAAATGCAGTGTGGGTTCAATACAGTGTCCCAATTGAGGAATATAAAATCTACTCATCCTATAGCGAGCACCATTAAATAATGCTATATTGTAAAAGCAGGAGTCCATTATGTAATGGTTAGAAATCTGGGAAATGCCTCTGACCACTTTGGGAAAACTGACATAACAACCATAGACAATATGCAACAAGCATTCATAGCAACCACAGATCACTCTAGTTTTGTTCCTGTGTTTTAAATAATAGATAAAAAATATATCCGCAGAAATAATCATGTAAATTATTCTGTTCAGAAGATATTTCTCTGTGACCTCTTTCCAGTTCCAGCTATAGCGGGAACATTTGGGAGTTCCTGAAAGAATCCATTCCCAAATTCACCTACTCGAAGGAGGAGAAAACGGCCGGTACTCCGGAATTTCTTTCAGGTCATGCTCCGAGCTGGGGTGGCTCCAAGAACTCTTCACCCACGACAGCACAAAGCACAGACAAGGGCAGAGGTGCTGACACACACACACACACACACACACAGACACACACACACACACACACACACACACACACACACACACACACACACACACACACACACACACACACACACACACACACACACACACACACACACGCGCGCGCACACACACTAATTAATCACACCGTGCATTTAATTGGGCCAGTCAATTAAATTATCGATCAGATTAGGAACACTTGTGTTCTGGCTTTATCCAATCAGGACCTCATTTGGGACCAACTGAGCTCTTCAGTAGATGAATAATAATTTGATATAACAGATGATTTCTTTCACCAGATTCAGCTAATGAAAAAACGTGAGGGAGGACAGGTCTCTACACCCACCGCAGAGAGTATGCACACCCTCACCCTCACGCACATTTTTCTATTATTTCTTTGTTCAAGGCCATAAGTATGGCTTGTGGCTCCTTGTGGAACCTTTTTGGTTTTTCCACGTGTATGTAAATCACAAGGAATATCTCACATATGCACTGCATGTATAAATGTATGTATGTGTTTGCAAATTCTTTATTTTCCTCCCTCCTACATTCATAATTCAACTTGTATGGAGCATGACCATGAATATTTCAGCACTGTATAGAAACTCCATATTCTCTCTGAAAACATGTATCAATAATTCCATCCTTGCATGGCAGTAATCACTCCTTATGCTCTACAACATTCATAACACACTGTCCCAGAATGTATTATTTCTTCAAACCAGTGAAAACATGGGATCAAAGGTCAGCGTCGCTTCTTTTGCTAATCTCCATTACCCTTCTCTCTCCTGCTGTGTTCATGCATCACTTTCTGTTTACCAATGAGGTGTCATGTAATATGGAGCGCCGGATGGCCTGACGACTGCATATAGACGGCTTTAAATAAACCAGCAGAGGAAGTAGTGGCAGGGTGAATTATTTGGTGTGCCCATGGGGCAGAGGAGGTCCCGTCGTCAATTGCAGTTAAGATCCCTGAGAGCAACAAGATGAAATATCAACTCTAATAGAGGAGCCAATGGCTGGGAGCTGGTTAGGGCCATAAGAAAGGATAAGGTAAAGGCCTCTGTCACCTAATAAGTAAGGGATCATGTGCTGCCAAGCAGTCACAATAAACCCCCACCAGGGTGAAGCAGGGTTATTCTGTCATATTGACCAGCTGGCTCAATATTATTCTTCTTATTACACGGCTACTTAATAAATAAAGGATACATTGAGACAGAATATTGATTTGAAATTATTTCCGCTAAGAAAAAAAAGTTCCACAACAACATTACTAACACTCCATTAACTTAGCAAACTTTTGACGAAAAAAAACGTTGGATATCCACATTCATGTCTTCAAGTTAGAACTAGCATGTAGGCGGTGTTGATACGAAGGACGTGAATCCAGGTGGAGAAGTGGTTGCCCGTGACAACGGTCATTATTAACAGACAGCGGCAATTATTCAGAAATAACGGACCACTGATTGCAACACACACACACACACACACGCACACACACACACACACACACACACACACACACACACGCACGCAGGAAAACATAAGAAGTCATACATATGTGGGTGTACACAAACATATGCATAAAAGTAAACCCCAGAATTACACTTATTGGATCTCTGCAAAGAAATTGTATTATTGTTTATTTTTTTTGTTTCTTTTTTACTAAGCCCATTCCATAATTGGATGCTTGATTTAAAGGCATACACAGCCTCTTCATCTGCCAGCCTGGCACTTCTTTTCTTTTCTGGAGGCTATATATATATAAATAAATATGTTAGATATAGAAACAACAACAACAATTTGACACATTATTCACTCCAAATCTAAAGTCAAAATTTTAAGAAAAAATTACCACAGGGCAACGTGACAAGTGGCTTGCTTTGATTAAGGGAGGATCATTGTTATTGATTCTTAGTAATTAGAGACGTGTTACGTCATCCTCCCCTCTCCCTCCTGCTCTTACTGACACTAATCGTCTCCTTGCTCCACTTTCCACAATCCCAGGATAATTAACGTTTTGGTAATGAAGTGACATTAATACGTATAGTGACACAAATGCACAACTAATTTGCGAGGTAAATAAAACACACGGTGCAAGCATTCGTGCGCTACTCACACACACACACACACACACACACACGCACACACACACACACACACACACACACACACACACACACACACACACACAAGGATAACGCAGCCATTGAGATGCATGGGCCCCTGTGTAGCATGAAAACCACTTCTCCATTCAATACTTAATGTGTAGCCTCCGTATCGCCTCTTGCAGAGTTCATGCCATCCCTCTTAACTACACCACGCTGCTTCAAATTGATTTTCCATATTGGCTTGTGCTCCTCCTTCCATGTTCCCGGCTCCTGCACTCCTGGTTAGATACACACTAGGATGTGCTATAGGGAACCAAACCGCTCCTTCCATACGATGATTAAAGCCTGGTTCCCTAATGTAAACCTGACAAGGCGGAGCATTTTATGTTGTTTATGAACGGGACATTTTAATGATTTATGTGTGAATCCCAAACGTAATTTACTTCCGTCTAAAAAAAAGTATTGTGGTGGAATGAAATACGTAAATCAGTCACATCAAACACGAATTACACCAATCACCAATTACACACCCACATCCTTTCATTAGTTTCGAGTGACTCCGGACTCCCCAGTCATTTAAACAATTTGTTCGCTGCGACCAAATTGTTTGTGACCCTGGCATCATGACTATCACCACGACTCGTGGGTATAATTCCACACATGTTTGAGTATATGTGTGTGTTTGTGTGTGTGTCTCAGGTAAAGAGAAGCCCTCTGTCCCAGACATGGTGGTGTGCGCCAGCTTCCACCCTCTGGATCTTCTGGACAGGAAGACCTCAGCGCTGGGGGAGATGGTTTGTTTTGCCCCTCTCTCTCCCTCTCATATCTTAAGTCCTGTCATTCTACTTGTGGTTTCAATCGTGTATATGTGTTTTTAGGTTCAGAAACAAAAACTGGTATCGAACACGGATGGGAATCATAACCGTACACAGACTGCATGTAATCTAATCACAGCTACTACATCAGCTATATACAGAAGCTGGGAAATCAATGTAGACAGAGATCTGAGAAACGTAAAAAAAACCCCATCAAATCAGAAATCTGGAGTAAATCAGTGGAACTGCAGCTGAAATCAGTGGATCTCTCCAGTTATTTCGTTTATGGCTCAGTCTGTGGGAAGAAGAGATTCTAAACAAGGGTCATGTCTGCTATTCCAGCTTCTGAAGACTTCAGATGCAATTTTTTTTTATACTATACATTATGTCTTACTGTTTGGTTCTTATTGGCTCATGTATAACGGCAAAGGAATTGTAAAAATGCTAATGCATTTCTTTGCTCTCATACTGATAGATTTTTCTCATGCTCATGCTTTGATTTTTAAACGTTAACACACCAACGTTCTTCAGTGTGCACCATTTCCAGACTATGCAAAATTTTCTGCCATTTATCATATCTGTCTCAGATATGACTCCTATTACATTACTGGCACATTTTCACATAATGTGAAAATACGGATCAGTGGGAGGTAGAGATGAGACATGCCAGTGCTTGTGATCTGGGGGCATGTTGTGTTCCATTTGGATGCCTTGCCTCAACAGACTTCACTTGTTTCATTATTTACAATGCAAGCAATGCAAAAAAAAATGAAGAAAAAAAACCTCAAAAGAATTTTAAGGATTTTCCCCCTGTCGGTGAATTGAAGCACCCCCAAGCTATGGTCTGGGATAATATTTTCCCCCTTTTTTATCGTTTGGCTTTATCCACGGGGGATTGGACCAATGGACCTTGTGTTAGCTACAGGTAACAGGCAGTCGTATATTCCAGTGCTGTAGAATAATACATCTTTTTAAGTCTATTTTTATTTTCCTGGGGTTTATTTTCATGCATATGTGTGTGTACTGTGTGTGTGTGTGCGTGTGTGTGTGTGTGTGCGGCACATGCAGTCTGACTCCTCGGAGTGTCTCCGGCAGTACGGCCTCTCTCGGCTCCACAGCCACATCGTCCTGCTGACCAGAACCCGGACTGGCCCGCTGGAGGCCCCGCCCAAACCTCCCCCAGTGCCCCGCTGGAAGCTGATCCGCCCCCGCAGGGAGACCCTGGTTACTGACGAGCCCCGAGGTGAGACGAACCATGATCGGTTTTATTTCCCCCAAGTACACACCAAACACACAAAACTGCATCGATCATGACCTGAAATAGGGAAAACAAAATAAAACCTGCCAAGCAACAAATAGGAGGTAGAGATTAGGTTTACATTAGGTTTATTACTGTTGTTTATTGTAAATATTTTGGTTAACTTCATTGTTTGTTGTCCATTTTTAGGCGTATTGTGCTATACCATTTTCTTTATTGTTTATTTTTTACTCTTTCTTGTATATTTTATATATTATATACTATATTTAATTTCTTAATTTTTAGTTAATTTTAAGATTTATTGTGGATTGCCATTTTTCAATTTTCATTGTATTTGTTTATTATTATTGCCTATTGTTTTTTATTTGAGCTGCTAACACTGTAATTTCTATATCTATCTATCTATCTATCTATCTATCTATCTATCTATCTATCTGTCTGTCTGTCTGTCTGTCTGTCTATACACGGATATAAACATAGGTGCCCTCCGTGTACAGACTTCCCCTGGGACTGGCACAAGTCAGTTGCTGTGAAGGATAGAGTTGGTCACAGAAAATAAAAGATGTTTCGTCTGTAGATTTAGCGATTCCGTGTTATCTGAATTGAGAGAGGAAGCTGAATCAGAACGAGTACGCGAGAGATTGTACGATGACGGTAGAAAGGTGGAGGAAAGGTGGCAGTGGAGGAAACAAAATAAAGACAGTGGACGGAGAGAGTGGCTCTGTGTAACATTACAGTGGATAAAAAGGTTCGGTTCAGGGGGTGAAAGTGATATTCGAGGGGATTCAGGAGCGTGGAAGACCCGAGGCCGTGCCGTGAAAGAAGCTGCGTGACGTCAGTTGCTCCCACTGAGTGAAACGATGATCACTTCGATCATTTTCTGTCTTCTGTCATTTTCTTTCCTCAGTACCCCCCATTTTGAAGCCGCAGCATTTTGTCGAGGTCTGCAGCCTGTTCATCTCCTACAGTGTTGAGAGCAGCATCCCGCCCAACCCACCGCTGTGCGTAAACTCAGAGGTTTAATCTGCCGACCTGTCTTTCTGTCTGTCTGTCTGTCTGTATTTCCTATAGTAAGTAAATCTTTATTTGTGAAGCGCTTTTAATACATACAGTTACAGGGTTCTTTAGGTATGCTATAGGTATGCTGCATGTACCATAAAATAATTACAGTTGAATACAATTGAAGAAAGATTCAAATAAATCACTGTGAAAAAAAGTGTTTTGAGGCATCTGCATTGCCAGAATGAACAGACTCCATATCCAACAGCCGAATTAGACACCCAATGTCACGGTAAAAGTGCTGTGTGTCCTATTTGAGATCCAACGCTGAACGCCTATGATCTTATGGGGTTTGGAGATGTGAAGCAATTACACCCCTAGTGTGACATGCTTTCATAAAATGCATCTTTGTTAAATTCTGCGTTTTATATGACGTTGGGAAGCTTGTAAGGTTGTTATTTTTTCCTAGGGGGTCCAAGCAGAACAATTCTGGCAAGTGTTCACGCGACTCTACCCTGGCGTCCTTTGCTGAGAGGGAGGAACACAGTGGCCAAGCGAGTCCTGCGCCTGCGTCGCCCAAAACCGTTCCCGATGCGCCCAAAAGCACGGACAACGTATCGATCTCACTGGTCCATTCTGCAAGTGCCGTAAGTTTGTTTAGCAATAGTCCTGGATAAGTGCCATTCTCACTGGCAGACTAAGCCATTACGCTAATGTTATTATAAAAGTTTCAACAATAATAAATGAATTATAACGTTTTGTCAATCCCCTGAATTTATTCCTTGGGATCGATTAAGTGTTATCTTATCTGATCTGGATTTGTCTTTTGAGTCTACCACATCTGGTTTTATTTAACAGTCTCTAGACAGATGTGGTCGGGGGAGGCAGGGTCGGTAGCGGGGAATCAATCTGGAGAACGCTGGAGAGTCTGGTGCAACCATCGAAAACAATCTGGCAATTGGTGACTGGTGAGAGAGGCTTATATAGTGGCTTGATTGCTGATCGGGAACAGACGTGTGCGCAGGTGAATGGAGTTGGCCTTATGAGGCAGGTAAGGAGAGGGAGGGGAAGGTAGATGAAAGTGGAGATTATGACAGAACCCCCCCCTCAAGGGACGACTCCTGACATCCCAAACTACAAAAATAAAACCAAAAGTCCATGCAGGGTGGGAGGAGGGGGTCCGAAGGAGGGCTAGTACTCGTCGGAGACCCCGTCCATCTCCTCGTCCTCCACTAAATGGGCCACGTCATCCTCATCGGAGGAGGGACCCCCAGGGTCTACATCGTCCGCCTCTGAACCGTTGCTGGAGGGCACAGACAACAGAGGTGGTGGGGTCTGCGGTCGGGAGGGTTGACCCGGTCTGGAGGGCTGGTCAGGATGGCGCTGATGGAAACTCCTGATGAGGGTGTGGTCCAGAACGTGCCTCGCAGGGACCCAGGACCTCTCCTCCGGACTGTAACCCTCCCAATCCACCAGGTACTGCAGGCCTCTCCCACGCCGGCGGGAACATAGGGGACGACGGACAGAAAAGGCAGGACCCCCGTCAATGAAGCGCGGAGGAAGCGGGGGAGGGGCCAAGGGGGCCAGAGCACTCTCCCGGACCGGCCTGACTTTGGACACATGGAAGGTGGGATGGACGCGCATGGACCTGGGGAGCTTGAGCCGCACTGCCACCGGGTTGACGACCTTCTCGATCTCGAACGGGCCGATGAACCGAGGAGCCAGCTTCTTTGATTCCACCTTCAGGGGGAGATCCCGGGTGGAGAGCCAGACCCACAGGCCCGGCTGGTACTCCGGGGCCTGAGAGCGGCGACGGTTGGCGGCAGAGTCGTTGCGGCCAGCGGCTGGGAGGAGGGCGGCCCGGGCCCGGGTCCAGGTCCTGCGGCAGCGGCGAATGAAGGCCTGGACGGACGGGCAGGAAGCCTCCCTCTCAAGGGCCGGGAACAGAAGCCGTAGGCGCACTGGAAGGGGGAGAGGCCTGTGGCCGAACTGGTCACGGTGTTGTGGGCATATTCCACCCACAAAAGCTGCTCAGACCAGGACGACGGGTGTTCATGACGGGTGTACGTCATGCAGCGAAGGGCCGTCTCCATCTCCTGGTTCTTCCGCTCTGTTTGGCCGTTGGACTGAGGGTGGTACCCTGAGGACAGGCTGACGGTGGCTCCCAGGAGCGAACAGAACTCCCTACAGAAGACAGAGGCGAACTGGCGACCCCGGTCGGATACAACATCTACCGGGATGGCATTGAGGCGGACGACATGGTTCAGCAATAGCTCGGCAGTACCCTTGGCTGACGGGAGCTTCGGTAGAGGCAGGAAGTGAGCCATCTTGCTGAACCGGTCCACCACGGTCAGGATGGTAGTGTTGCCGCTAGACGGTGGCAGACCGGTGACCAAGTCCACGGAGATGTGAGACCAGGGGCGATGAGGAACCGGTAGTGGGTGTAGGAGACCAGCAGGAGCAAAAAGAGAGGGTTTGTGCTGGTTACAGGCGGGGCAGGCATTGACGAACCCTCGGACGTCCTCACCCAGGGAGGGCCACCAGAAGCGACGCTTGGACGACCTCCTTCGTCTGCTGGATCCCCGGGTGGCAGGTGAGTCAGGAGTTGTGGGCCCACTGGAGAACCTCGGACCGGAGGTCAGGCAGAACGAACAGACGGTCGGGCGGACATGCGCTGGGTCCGGGTTGGTCCTGGGCGGCGGCTCTGACTCTCTCTTCCACCTCCCAGGTGAGTGTGGCGACTAGCAGGCAGAATGGTGTCCGGTTCAACAGCGTCTTCCTCCTCCTCCTGGAACTGCCGGGACAGGGCGTCGGGCTTGACATTGTGTAACCCCGGCTGATAGGAGAGGGAGAAATTGAACCTGGTTAGGAAGAGCGCCCAACGAGCCTGACGGGAGTTCAGCCTCCTGGCGGACTGGATATACTCAAAGTTCTTGTGGTCGGTCCACACCAGGAACGGCAGCTGGGTTCCCTCTAGCCAGTGTCGCCACTCCTCCAGGGCCAATTTGACGGCGAGAAGCTCCCTATTCCCGATGACGTAGTTCCTCTCGGCCGGGGTCAAACGCCTGGAGAAGAAGGTGCAGGGATGAAGTTTCTGGTCGGAGGCGGACCTCTGGGACAGAACAGCTCCGACTCCCACGTCGGAGGCATCCACTTCAACCACAAACTGCCGTTCTGGGTCAGGCAATACCAGAATGGGGGCTGAAGTGAACCGTGCCTTAAGGGCCAGGAAGGTGTCGTTGGCGGCGGCGGACCACAGAAACGGCACCTTGGAGGAAGTTAGGGCTGTGAGGGGGGCAGCCACCGTGCTGTAGCCTCAGATGAACCTCTGATAGAAGTTGGCAAAACCGAGGAAGCGCTGGAGTTGTTTGCAGGAGTCTGGGACGGCCCAGGTGGTGACGGCGGAAACCTTGGTGGAGTCCATCTGGATTGTCCCCCGTAGAGTTCTGGAACCCCCACCCGGGGCTCCAGGGAGTACCCAGGCTGGGCCGGTGCTGGTGGAGGTGGGTCCGGGGAAGCAGGCGGCGGGATGAACTAGCAGCTAGCCGCTGCTAGCTGGACGTTCGCTGCGGTGGAGGCTAGGACAGCCTCCTGGTGTTGGAGCTGCGCTCCACCCTTCCCAGGCTGGCAGCGGCTCGGGGTTGTGTGCTGGGTCCATTGTTGGCCAGATTGTACTGTAACGGGTGTGGTTAGGACCCAATTGCAGCACAAAGACAGGCAGGGATATTTGGTAATGTATTTTATTTTGTAGAGCGGACGGAAGACAGGCAGGGGGCAGGCAGGATACATTGTCGGGGACAGGCAGGTTCGATAACGGGGAGGGCAGACAGAAGACAGGCGGGGGGCAGGCAGGAAACGTGGTCAGGGCGAGGCAGAGTCGGTAGCGGGGAATCAATCTGGAGAACGCTGGAGAGTCTGGTGCAAGCTTCGAAAACAGTCTGGCAATGGGTGTCTGGTGAGAGAGGCTTATATAGTGGCTTGATTGCTGATCGGGAACAGACGTGTGCGCAGGTGAATGGAGTTGGCCTAATGAGGCAGGTAAGGAGAGGGAGGGGAAGGTAGATGAAAGCGGAGATTATGACACAAATGAAAGAAGCCTTTGCAGTGAAATCCTAATGATGTCTTCTCTTCTTCCATCTTCTTCCTCCTCTTCATCGTATTGTTGTTGTTCTGCTTCTTCTTCTACATCTTCTCTTAAGCTGCCTGTTTCATCGCATAACCCCACCTCCCCCCTCCACCCACACACCCCATCATCATCCCCCTCCACTCACCAGAGCTGGCATTCCCCCTGTCTCAATGTCACTTGCACGGTCTCCCAGCCAGGCCATCGCTAACCTGGGGCACATCTGCACTAAAGGGAGAGAGAAACTAAAGAGTGGAAAGGCAATTGAGAGAGGGATGGAAGCACATGCGCGAGAGAGAGAGAGAGAGAGAGAGACAGGGATGGAAAGAGTGCTTGGTGCATGGTGATGGTGAGCTGGGTGCGTGGGCTCCACGCAGGGAGAGGTTGTGTTCTCTGGTGATGAAAGAAGCAGCGCAATTAGATGGTGAGCCATCAAAGTCTGCCTCTCCTGGGGGGTGGGGGGCTCGTTATTATGCTTCAGTCCGTAGTGAGTCTGTATTAATCTCCCTCTTGTTTTACCATGGCCGGATATCGAGTGGTTCGGCCAGGACAGGTGGTTTCCAAACTGGGGCCCTACTTTTCTCTAATGATGATGAGGGTTTTTAATTCATTTTTTTCTGGCAGCAAGTAAGTTAAATGTTAAACCATACGCACTTTATTATAGTCAGATAAACAGTGTGAAGAGTATGTGCTGGCAAACCTGCTGTGTGTGTGTGTGTGTGTGTGGGGGGGGGGGGGGGGGTGGTTGTGAGCACTCGTGCTCTTTGCGAGCACCATAAACACATGCTAGGTCTTGTGTTCAGTGTGCAGAGCTCAATGTTAGCCATGCCTCCTCTCTCTCTCTCTCTCTCTCAGCCAACAGAGCCAGCCCTTGTGCAAAAGGGCGCTCCCATGGTATAAACAAGTGGCGTCACATGGTGCACCTTATAATAGCGTTAGACGGCTCTCTTACTCAGTTTAAGCGTAGGGCTGAAGAATTACGCCTCAGTATGAACCAACTGCTTTAAACCACTTATATGCTTGGAATTTTGATAAGCGTAAGCAAAAAAAGCCAATCTGTGACTGATTCGCAAGACTTTTGTCATTAGATATGAGTCAGTCCAAACTTCCATACCTGTCTATACCATACTGTAGTTATGATCCAAACAGTCATTCATACATTCTCTAATGGTGCTGACGTCTTGTAAATTAAATAATGGTGACCCCTGGGGGTGCCTCGTACCGCACATTGAGAACCACTGTGCTAGAGGGCCTTGAATGCCATCTCACCTCAAAGCAGTGCATTTTCTTTCATTTTTGTCCACGTATCAACATTAAAAACTCAAGAACTACAGAAAAGTGTTTTCCTTCAGAGTTTCTGTTGAATTTCTATTTCGGAGTCAGGACAGATGCTTCAGTGAAAATTATGAAATAGAGAGTTATTTGTGGCCAGACTCAAATGCATCTGAATACATACGTACACTCTCTATGGAGTTCAAATTAAGCTCAACATGAAAGAAACTGAAAGAAACTCTTGCTCCACAAAAAAAACAAACCTCAAAACTGTCTTCCCTCAGTGATCAGACGGTAAAACCCCCAGAGCTGTTGGTCAGTGTGGAAGCTATCAGCGGTTTTATGGTGACGACCGAGACAAGTGGAACAATGACATACTGTGGGTGGACAGGACACTGCAGTCCCGCTCACAGATCAATTGAAGTCTCTCTTGGGTGTCTTGAAGTCATGCATATGCCCACACAAATAATCACACACACACAAACACACACATACACGCACGCACACACACACACACACACACACACACACACACACACACACACACACACACACACACACACACACACACACACACACACACACACACACACACTGTCTGGTCGATGGGAACTAAGTGGGAAGTCACCCAGATTGGAGTGCACGCTCTGAGGCACATGCACACACACACACACACGCACGCACGCACGCACGCACGCACGCACACACAGCCATACACAAACATACACACTCAGGCTGTGTCTCATTGGTCCTGTCCTGGGTGGCTTTGAAGTCCCACCAAGAGACGCCACGATTCTCTCTTCTTATTTCGAGCTTAGGGTTCTGTCGCACATTCAGCTGAGAGCGCTGAGCCTTTTCCTCAGGCAGCACATTATGGGAAAAGGTTCAAAACGAGGTGCTCAGAGGAAATGTCAGGTACTTGAAATGGGGACGTTGTGTTTCGCTACGGCGGCACTTTTCTTTTTGTCCCGCGGGTCCCATCACTTGGCACCTGCCGACAAACTCATCAGCGTTGGTGTGAAGGATCTCTCAATGACTCCTTAGCTGTTATTCTTAATTTTCTTGCAATTTTCCCTTTTCGCAGGGAAAAAAAGGAATGAAACGGGCTAAAAGAACATAATAACTCCTCATCTGCGGCTGACAAGTCTGGGCAGATTAGCGCTGGTGTTTCCTGGTGATGTTGCAGCCGGGGCGGAGCGGGCCCTTGTCACATTAAGTCTTGTCTCTCCCGCTGTGGCGCTCAGCGGACGACGAGGCAGCGCCACAGCTGGCGTGGACGCACTGGAGGGTGGAGGTGGATCCCTGGCACCGCTTCCTCCATCAGCGACCCACTGCTCCGTGCTTCCCTCTCCTTCCGCCCCTCCCTCCCTCCCGCCATCCACCCCTCTGTCCCTGTCTTTCCTTCCCTCTGCTCTTGCTCTCTCATTCTTTCTGTGTCTCTTTCTCCTTCTTTTGGCTCTCAATTTGTTACAGCTTAATCATTCTCTCTCTCTCTCTCTCTCTCTCTCTCTCATTTCTCTCTCTCTCCCTCTCTCTCTCTCTCTCTGTCCCTTTAGGTTACTGCAGAGGACGGCAAGAAGGACGATGCCACATCCAATGGTATAAGCTGTTTTTTCCCCACTCCCCACTAATGATTACCATGATAATCAATGAAATACTCCACACCGCACACACCATGCAACATATCGACTCACCCCAGGCCCCAAACTGTAGCTGAGGAGACAGCTGCAGTTTCTCATTAATTCTGTTCATTGGAAATTATATATGTGGGGTAGGTTTTCCACTATAGGTGGATGTGGATGGCATGGGCCCGACATAGC
>NC_137189.1:15410531-15425531 GCF_960531495.2 Zeus faber
GCGACGTCCATCCTGAGGACCCTAGGCCGACTGGTAGCCTCCTTCAGCCTTGAGCAGGAGCAACTGGCAGCCAGAAGGGCCCTGGAGGAGGCCTACTGTCCACAAAGCATAAACACCGCCCTAGAACGATGGCAACACCGCAAGGTAGCTTTTTAATGTATCTAGTAAAAAGCTTAACTAATGTGTAATAGGAGCCTTTCTGTGTGGAGTTTGCATGTTCTCCCTGTGCTCACATGGGGTTTCCTCCACCTCACGTCAGTAAGGACACCCACCTAAAACATGCACACATTATCATCTGAGCAGTGATGGACACTCGTCACCAGGTCCCCTGGCCACTGCTCCTGGCTGTGCCCCCGGAGGAAGGACAAGCCAAGGATGGGTTAAATGCAGAGGCCTCATTTCACCGGCCACCATCCAAAGCATGTGCATGTGTGTGTGTGTGCGTGCATGTGTTGTAGTGTGGTGTGCTGTTTGACAGTTAAAGATTCTTCTTGTTCTTGTTCTTGTTCTTGTTCTTGTTCTTCTTCAATATTCCTTTAAAGTGGTAATCCGTAAGATTCTTATGTAAAAAAAACAAACAGTTTAACGCTTGCATTTTTGAAGGCACAGCCATTCAATGTATTTCATTAAGTATGTGCTCCTCTATATACTGTTTCCATTGTTGGTGGTGGGGACAGCCTTTCCTAGCAAGAATGCAAAGATCGGGTATGCAGCAAGAAATGAAATGCTGCAGCGGTGCATTTGTTAAATCATATGGATGGACATTCACAAAAAAGAACACAAAAAAGAACACCACCCTTGGATTAAAAAAAATGAGCCAGCACCCCAAGTAACCAAGAAACACAAATCACTGGTCTTATAGGGAAGACGAGGGTAAACTGGATGTTGAAATAAACCTTGCAGTTTCAAATGGAATTCTGGGACTTGCACTGTAACCCACTCAACACAGTTGATCTTATGGATTACCATTTTAATATGTACATATTTTTAGACAGTCTCATCAAAAATTTGAATAGATGCAAACTTGGAAACACACACACGTACACACACACAACCTCTAATGCATGCGTACTGTATGCACACACAACCTGATGTTTCTTATTTTATACCATGCTTGCTTGATAACTTCTGTCCCGCTTCCTCCACCTCTCTTGTGCTAAGTGTGTGTACTGTGTGTATTTGTCTGCAGGTGTTTAACCAGGCGGTACATAACCTGCTGTCCCAGGTTCTGGACAGGAAGCTGACGCCACCGGAGCACTTCGCTCTGCAGGCACTCACCATTGACCCCTCATTGTTTAGCGCTCGCACTGAAGAGCAACCAACATCAGGTAGGGATCCATTTGTACTTCCAGTTTGTGTTTGTGTTTGTATATATGTGTCTGTGTGTATATGATCGTCTGAGCTGTCCGGTGCTCATCATTGTGTTCCATATGAACCCACTGACGCTGAGCACAAGCACTACAAAGCTGCAGAATATGCAAATAGGTCCTGACCCGGGTCCGCTGTTTGTTTGTGTGTGTGTGTATGTGTGTCTCCGCGTGTGTGTGTGTGTGTTTGTGTGTTTAGCGGAGGCGATAGTGGAGCCTCCAGAGGGTTGGAGAAGCAGACAGCCCACAGACAAGGAGACCCGGGCAGTCACCATCATACAGGCGGGCTACAGAGGACACTTGGCACGAAAGGTCCTCACCGCCTCCAAACCTGGTAAACACACACACACCAATCCACGGAATCTCATTTTAGAATTCCTCGCTCTCTGCATGTGTTTCATGTTTTTATTACCTCTGGTATCTAACTATCAGGTATGGAATCTAACTATAGACACATTAGTGGAGTCAAGAGGAAAAGGAATATTATTTCAACTTCATTATGGGAAAGTGTCTACATTGCCTGTTTCATTGCTTGAACATGGATAACATTTATTAAGAGACATGAACCAACAATTTTCAAAAAGACACTGGATTGTAAAAAGAATGATTTGATAATCATTTTTAATTTAGGCACCCTAAACTATATCTGTGGCAAAACTTATTCAGATCTGGGAGAGTCACGGGCCTGGGTTTGTTGTTGTTGTGGCTTGCACACGCGATAAATAGATGAGTGAGGCATGTAAAAAGTGTGAAAGTGTGATGTTGATGTGGTCAGGCAGTTATCGTTACTGGGAGCCCCATGATAGAACAGATCAGAGATACAGAATGTAAACACACACACACAGACACACACACACACACGCGTGCGTGTGAGCGCGCTCTCTACACCTTTTTCTGTTGCTTGGCACCGCTCTGTGTTAGCCCAATGCCTAGTGTGGAGCCTCTGGGCAGGAAGGGAGGAACACTTATTGATGAGCCTGCCAATCCCACTAATACGCCTTGACAGATGAGGGGGTGGCCAGAGCCAAGGGAATGCACACACACACACACACACACACACACACACACACACACACACACACACACACACACACACACACACACAGTGTGCGGAAGCACACCAACACAAGACAACACGGTGAACAGTCAGAGATTCATCAATCGTGGAGGACAATCCGGAGATTGAGATTAGGGGTTAATTGGTTATTGGGTTCTGCCTTTCTACATTTGTTCGGTTCTGTTGTAGTGTGATATTGTCATCCACTCTGCGGCGGTGCGCTGCTGCTGAATGAACAGAGCTGGAGGTGGGATGCGAGGCCAGACATTCTCTATTTATTGCCAGAGCCCAGGGCAGACTGTGTTCCGTCGCCACTGACAGAACACATGATGCCGTGCCCCCTCACCCCCCCACAGGTTCATCTATAGCTCACACACAGAAAAAAACACTCGGCTTGAAGGTGAACCGAAACAAGCCTCATTTTAAATTGCGTTCTCTTTTAATTGACCAGCCATGTGTCCGTCTGTTCCCCATTAACTCGCACACTGAACAGAATCGTCTTAATAGACTTATCGTAACGCAGATTGGGGCTGCACAACTGAAAGCACACGCACGCACACATGTGCACACAGACACAATGCATACACTTTGCCCACGCAAGCTAATACAATGGCTGGAAATAGCTCTGTCATGGACACCTTCTCTGGAGACTGATTCATTTAGCAGTCATAGCAGGAAAAGTGCCGGTTTGAGAGCGGCACTTAATGACAAAACAGCGATTCAGCTCTGAAGGCGCCGCTCATCTCGCTACACTTTAAAGAGCCGCTTGGTGCTGTTTCAGCTGACAAAACAAATAAATAGCACGCTTCTAATTCCCCGGAATGTTCTGCTTGTTCCTGTCCTGTGAAGAACCTTAAAAATCACCTTAATATATATTTTCGTCGCTCTCTCCCTTCTGGCCATCCTCAGTCTCTTTTATTGTTTACCCCCTCTCCCATTTCTGATTCCTTTGGCTAAAGCCACGGTAGGGGTTCTCTATCTCTCTGTCAATGACAGCCTTGGCCCCTTTAATGCTTTTATTGATTTTGAGAAGTGGCCCTGTGGAAAAAAAAGAAGAACAAAAACACAAGGACGGCCATACGGAGAAGAAAGAGGAGGAAGGGTCTGTGGCACACAGCACATGAGAAGCAGGCTCCAAACGAGCTGCCTGCTCAGAACATTTCTGTCTCTTCAACACACAGACAGACACATTCTCTCACACACGCACACACAAGGCCCTGTCGTCGTCCTGTGTGCTGAGATGAGTGTCAGGGAGAATGTCGAGGTGCGAACATTGTCCTGTCATTTCCCACCAAATGAGTCAAAAAATGCATTTTACCCCATTTTTTCCTCTCTCCACCCACATGAAGTAGGTCAAATGCAATAATGATGTTTTCATGTCTCTGACTTTAAGTGCATTGTTTTTCATCTTTTATGAATGCTGTGTGTGTGTGTGTGTGTGTGTGTGTGTGTGTGTGTGTGTGTGTGTGTGTGTGTGTGTGTGTGTGTGTGTGTGTGTGTGTGTGTGTGTGTATGTGTGTGTGCATGCACCTCCACCTCATCCAGGGACAAACAAGAATCTCAGTGCATCAAAGACGCTCTCAGACATGTGGGCCTGTGTCGAATCAGACGCAGAGCAACACGCCTTCATCCTACTCCGGTAACGGATATATGATTATTATAGCCGTAATGATCATAAGGATTTTGTGGTATTTCTTTATGTGTAATGGACTATGCAAATCATCAAAACTGTAAATGTTTGTTATTAGAATATCTGATGTGCATTATCTGCATATATACAGCATATTGTATCAGTACGTATATACAGTATAATGTATACTATATATATATATAAAAAAAATAATAATAATAATATATATATATATATATATATATATATATATATATATATATATACATATACTGATCAGCCACAACATTAAAACCATTGACAGGTGAAGTGAATAACATTGGTCATCTTGTTCCAGTGTCAAGGGGTTGGATATATTAGGCAGCAAGTGAACAGTCAGTTGTTGAATTTGATGTGTTGGAAGCAGGAAAAATGAGAAAGCGTAAGGATCTGAGCTTCTTTGACAAGGGCCAAATTGTGATGGCTAGAAAACTGGGTCAGAGCAAAACGACAGGTCTTGTGGGGTGTCCCTGGTATGCAGTGGTTAGTACCTACCAAAAGTGGTCCAAGAATGGAGAACTGGTGAACCGGCGCCAGGGTCATGGTCGCCCATTGGCTCATTGATGTGCAGGGGGAGCAAAGTCTAGCCCGTCTGGTCTGGTCCCACATGGAGCTACTGTAGTACAAATTTCTGAAAAAGTTAATGCTGCTATGATGGAAAGGTTTCAGAACACACATTGCATCACAGCTTGCTGCGTGTGGGGCTGACTAGCTGCACACTGGTCAGAGTGGCCATGCTGACCCCTGTCCACTGCCTAAAGCGCCTACAATGGAGACGTGAGCATCAGAACTGGACCATGGAGCAATGGAAGAAGGTGGCCTGGTCTGATCAGTCATGTTTTCTTCTCATCATGTGGATGGCCAGGGTTAGGGTCCGATCCGATGGAGCATCTGTGGGATGTGCTGGGACAACAAGCCCGATCCATGGGGGCCCCACCGAGCAACTTACAGGACTTAAAGAATCTGCTGCGAACATCTTGGTGCCAGATACCACAAGACACCTTCAGAGGGCTCGTGGAGTCCATGCCTCAACGGGTCACAGCTGTTTTTTCGGCTAGAGGGGGAGCTACACAATAATAGTGGTTATTACTGCTGGTTTTAATGTTGTGGCTGATCTGTGTGTGTCAATATTCATTATCACCATGAATATAGAACACTGAGACTATTAAGAATATCTTATAAAATGTATACATTTCAATATAAGTTTCCTGTTTTTGACAATTTCCTATATTTGGTGTGAATTGTTGGAATTGTTGATGCAGAGGTTTGTTGTTTATTGTTCATTTTTTCGGTTCATTGTATTTTGCCATTTTCTTCACATTCAATACCTTTTTAGGGTTAATGAATATTGCAATTTCGCTCTTATTACTTTATTATTAATGCCTATTGTTTTGATGTGTGTGCTGTTGCACTGCTATTTCCCTCCAGCAATGAATTAATTACACACATTAATTACACACATTTAATGTAGGTATCGCCTAGACACCACTTGCCTCGTTTGCAAAACTCCCATTTTGTCTGAATCAACCAATGAGCCCTGTGACGGCTTTGGGCAGCCTGCGTTGAGCCTCTCTGCCCAGACGGTGCTCCATCTCCTAGCTGTGTCCCGTAGCGGCCAGGCGGGGAGTATTTTTCCACATTGTGTTCCATCTTTTCCCCGTGGTACCATCTGCTGTTTATCTTCTCCCCGTTCCAATGCGCTAGCCACGTCTGCCGAGTGACCCGCTGCCTAAGGAAGTGTGCGCTTGTGTGTGAGTTTTGTGTCGGGCTCCAGTGAGTGAGCGCGCGCGCATGTGTGTGTGTGTGTGTGTGTGTGTGGGTGTGTGTGTGTGTGTGTGTGTGTGTGTGTGTGTGTGTGTGTGTGTGTGTGTGTGTGTGTGTGTGTGTGTGTGCGTGATTGTGAGTGTGTAAACGTGTGTGTGTGTGTGTGTGTGAGTGTTTGCACCCAGGGGATGTTAAGATCATGCTGATTGACAGAAGCATCCCTGTTTTCATTGAAAACAAGAGAAAATTTGTCAAGTGTTTCCACCCTCTCGAGACTCAAAATCCAGCAAGCAGTTCTATCAGAGAATCCTGTTTATATTTTCATGCAATTAAAATACAATAATGTAAGTCAGTGTGTCCTGAAATGATGTTACAATTAAACGTATGCATTGTTCCCCCACTTGAAGATTGTACAAGATTGGGTACAGTCCTGAGAATGCCAGTAATGCGTACTTGAAGCTCTGCGGTTAAAGAAAGCTGCATGCATGGTCAACATAAAAAATTAACGTTGGTCAATGTAATTCTCTCGCAAGTCCTGTGCCATGCCAATTTTCTGTGCTTCCCCATCGTACTCCACTCACTCACTAAATCACTCACTCACTCACTCACTCACTCACTCACTCTCTCCATATGTAATTCTTGTCCCCCAGGTTTATTTTAAGCCACTCTGAGACAAAAGCAGAGCTCTACCCCTGTCAGCAGGACAAGTGGACCTGGATTACCTTCGCTGATTATTCTGTCCCCCTGCCGGAAGCAGCAGCAAACTCCTGGCTCCTGGTCTTCAGGTCGGGCCACGCTGCCACGCTTGCACACTGCAGAATAGGGATTCGCAGCCTGGGGACCCTGCTAGACCCCCAAAGAGGGTCATCAGAGATCCCAGGGGGGGTCACCATGCCTTGGGGAGATTTTTTTGGCATATACGTTTCCTCAAATATGGTCAAATAAGGGTTCACAAATTCACGCTTTCGACAAAAACAACTGCTTATAAATACATAAATATATATATATATATATATATATATATATATAGTGTCTTTTAAATAGGAAAAAGGTTGGTTAATCTTACAAATCTTTTTGGATTCCTAACCACTGCCCCGCAAGGAAAAATCAAGACAGAAAAACTTACTCTGTTACAAGTGCCCTTGAGCCAGGCACATTGTCATATTACATTCATTGAGGTATTGAGTGGCGTGCTTTGTAGTTTGTAGAAGACTAGCTGGACCAGGAAATTTCCTGGTATCATGTACAGAACAGATTTTGGACAAAAATCCTTCATAAAACAGGGAGATGTTTGACCGACTTACTACAGTGAATAATTGTTGCTCTGTCCAGGGAGGTGTTCCTAGTGCCCAAGGAAATGCTGCTGGTGGCCAAAGTTATCTCTCCGGTGCCCACCTGTCTGCTCCACATCATAGACAACGACACAGGAGGGGAGCTATGCCAGGTCTTCAACAAAGTAGCCCCCTATGTGTACAAACCCAACAAGGTGTGTGGAGAGAAACCCAAGACCCAATCTAGGTTGATTCATGGTCAAGTCATTTTGTGAGAGGAAACGATGAAGGTTGAGCCAATAACAGCTGGGCCAGACTGTAACCTATTCCCACAGGAGGTATAGACCAACTCAATTATGGATCATTAAATACTAACTTCTACTTTCTGTGTTGTTATTGTTTTCTTTAGTGAGTTAAGTTGTCTCAATAAAGTCTATCTTCTCAGATAAAGTCTTATCTTTCCAGCTCGGCTACACCTTTGTTGCAGAGGCTTACATGCCACAACCGCCACCTGTAGGTGCCAAGGTGAGGATACGCCTCATCGGCTCAGGAGAACCTCTTCCAGAAATGGCCCGCGAGACTTTGCTGAACAACTTCTCTCTGATGGAATTCCAGGATTATTACATTCCTCACAACACGAACATCATCTGTCGGTAAGGAAGAATGATGATGATGAGGATGAGGATGTTCACATGACTTCTGCTGAGTAATCAATCAAGATGTTTATGGTGGGGAAAAAAGCACCCACAGGGATTCACCAGGCCAGGAACCAGGCCAGTTCCCCACATTATCTGTTTTATGATATATATTACCCTTCTTTGCGATTCAAACTGAAATATTTATGATAAGGAGCAACGCTGGAATAGTCTAGATTCTATCTTTTTCGTCGAATTTATTTATTTGTCAATTCATACGCTGACCATTCTGTCAGCTCAATTGTCTAGCACTATACTGTACCAGAAGTGGACTGATACTGTAGATGGACCATCATGGTGGACTGAGTGCACGGTTATTCTTCCGAACCTTCCCACAGCTACTCTGTCAAGGTGAGGGCGGACAGCGTGGGCACAGTCCAGTTCCAGACGTCCAGGCCAGACGTTCTGATCCGTTTGTCCATCCTGGACCATGAGGTGGAGGTTACCAGCAAAGCTGGAAAGGGCCATGTGGTCATTCTGAGGTTTCTTTTCCAGGCAGACAAAAGTAGGTACTACAATGGCTTTAAACTGTTTGCAATAGGCTACTTTTTTGACAATATGCTACTCCATTTACCACACCTATACTTTATTATTATACAAACTAAACAGGAATGTCCTATTTATAAAAGTAATTAAAAATCAATGTGGAGTATTGTGATTTAGTGTCCCTGTTGTGCTTTTATATATTTGTTAACAATATTATACAAATCAACTCACTGCTGCAGGTGTTGGATTTGGATTTTGACTTTTGACTCGTTGACTGATCTTTGTCCTTAGTCTCCGCATTTACAGTTGTTTAATAAAATTCATGCAGTGGCTGTATCTAAGCCTGTATCTTCACAGTGAAGCCTCGCAGGAAGCTCTAAAAAGCTGAATGCTGAAACCCTGTGACTATAATATATTCAATCACTCAACCCACACAATGAGCAGTTATACAAACAGCAGCAGGACTCCCATCTGTAACCGTTTCCTTTCCACCAATATGCTCCCTTGCAGATTATCACTATGGAATTCATGGCTGCCTTTGCCGGTCTAAAGTGGAGAGAATTGGAAATATGGCGTTCTGGGAAGTGGGATTATGGGCAGGGGGATTCTAAGGACAGCATGTTTAAATTGAAGGGTTGCATTGAGTGCAAAGCTGTGGTTTAGATGTCATCTCCACCCCGCAGATGCTTAACACTGCTGTTAAAAGTTCACCCTGACACCTTAAAGGGATACTCACACTTTTTGGGAAATCCACTTTTTGTCTTACCCAGACTCAGACGAGAAGGTCAATACCTTTCAATTTCATCCCTGTGTGTCCAGAAGCGAAACAGCAACAGGCAGTATGTTAACTGTGTTAGTTCAATGCATGGCTGCAGAGGGGATCGACAAGCCAAGCTCCCGTGACATTTCTCAACCAACTGGAGTATCCAGTTGGTTGAGAATTTTGTCTCAAGAACAGTGTGCAGTTATTTCATTGCAGCTGTTTGCCATGTTGACTGCAGCCAATGCTGGAATACTGTCAGACAGTGGAAGCCACGAAAGAGTAAGAGTACTTTTTACTTTTTACGGAGCAACCTCTCCGCCGATGACTAATGGGGAGATCAGGCAGAGAAAGGACAAGTCCACTGATCTCGCTCGTCAGTTTAAATGTTTGTCTTCAGCTCAGCTTAACGCCTCTCCGTTGCCCTGTGTTGTGTACAGCGACCCCATCCACCGGAGACCCAATTACCGAGCAAGATCACAACAAAGAGGGATCTTTCAATGATAACGAGCGAGCCGAGGCAGTAGGAAAAGAAGGCCAGGGCGGCAGCGCCGACCAAGCTGACCAGACCGAACAGACTCCCAAGGAGACGCCGGTATCACTCACAGATGACAGCGGTCTGGTCGGTGTCTGTCTCTCTCTCTCTCTCTCTCTCTCTCTCTCTCTCTCTCTCTCTATCTGTCTTTTCTTCTCTCCTCTGTCTTGAGCCTGATCACTCTCTGTTAACACATGTATTTACCTCTGTCATATGTAAACAAACGCTTCTGTGAACACACAGGCAATGACACAAATGGATAATATATGTGCAGGAAGTGTGTGTGTGTGTGTGTGTGTGTGTGTGTGTGTGTGTGTGTGTGTGTGTGTGTGGGGGTTGTTACCATCTGCCTTATCAGTGCTTGTCAGTAGCCAGCTTGATTTGCACATGATTTATGAGTCTTCTGATAGACCCCCAATCACCTCTGATAGGACCGTTGCTGTGGTTGATGCTCACCCAACTTTTGACACACACTCACACACACACACCATGAGCCATTGAACTAGAACGAGGTTTGTATCTTTGTTGATGTAGCAATGGGTAACTGTCATATACTGTAGTAGAGCTCCATCAATCTTATTGACCCCTTACCTGCTGATTACACTGCATGTACAGTTATCAATTTGTTGCTGACGATTGATCTTTCAGTTAGCTCTGTGTCAAATGCCATGGACAAAAGAGACACACACACACACACCTCGGTGATTTGACTCCATTTTGCAAATGAGGAAAGCATATCGTTAAACCATGTTACACATCTACACGTCTACATACCTCGCAGAACACAGGAACACACCTCGAGCACTGACTACCACGGTTCCATCGTCAAAAGTAATGAGATGTATGTCTGGAGAAAACCCAGTGAGCGATCAAGGTGGAGTTCTGTCGATCAGTCGCACACACCAGACATATTAATGCTTCGTACCTCAACGGATAATTGCCGGAATGCATTATTTAGCATCAGAGGGAAGTCAACGCACACACTCTGAAAAACAGGCGTTCATTACAACGACGATTTGTAGGTCATTCTGTGTCATCTCTGTGATACGCGGAGACATGCAGCTTCCGTAAAGGGCTTTCTAACAGGGAGAGCAATTCATATCGATGGTGCTGTGAAAATCAATCTCTGCTCAAAATCTTTTTGTCACTTTTCAGGGTCATTTGGGGTACTTGTAGCACGCTGCGTCGTTATGTTGCTTCAAGGTTCTAATCCCCCCCTTGGAATGCATACATGAGGGAGTTTACACCCTTGCAACACTCTGGTGGGGTTCCATTGGGGCGTGGAATTTTGTGGAATTGCAGGGAATTTTGATAATTCAATTCAAAACAGCTAGAATTTTATCATATTTCTTTGCTTGGGTCGTGAAATATCCTGGAGTGCACTGCAGCCTGGGCAGTTTTAACCTTCCAGTTAGATTGAGGATCCTTGTCTTGCCTCTCAACCCCCTCCATGCCTTTTCTTCCCTCTGTGACACTGCTGACCTTCCCTTGTATGCAATGTGGAAGAACAGCAACAGGAGGAACATCTGGTTTAATCTTTCGGCGTATTCATATAAACATATTATGTTCTGTGAGTTAGCGTTGTACACTGATTTTGCTTTTCTGCGTCACCCACAGAGACATAAGTACATTGTGCAGGCTAAGGTGCTTTACAAGAGCTGGATGCTGGACGACTGTGAGCTGGAGTTTGTCCAGTCGCTGCAGGGTGAAAAGAGAGGTAAGCTCATCCCGCACCGCCATACCTCCTGGCGTCTTCCAGGGAAAAATAGAAACCAATATGACTCGATTTTTTTCACCCAGATCCATTGTTCTGTTCAAGATTGCGCTCAGTGTTAAGCGCCAACTTTCATCTTGCTGGAGCCAATGGGAGTTCTTCTTCGTCTAAAGTCTTTTCACTTGTTTTTTTTTTTAACATTCCTCCACCCTCTGGCCGTCTGAATGAGACTTCATGGATGACATATCTGAATATCCGCATAAGCTCCAGTGTTGTGTATTTACATTTTTAATGCCCCGCACACGATTCTCGTTTTTGCCGTTTATAATATTGCATATAAAAAGCTGAGGCAGAGTCGTTAATAGCTTTAATAATATGCCCACCCCCCTCTACTGTGTTTGATTTTGCAAGGCTCATTCTTTTTCCCACCATCTGAAATAAGCCATTCGGCGGGCGGTGTCAGGGGCTAGAGTCGACGCTGTTTGTTCTTTGCTTCCTCTCGCCAGGGGCCTGTAATCACAAGCCTAATGAAAGCCAAATGAATCCAGCTGCTTTGGCAAATCACAGAGTGTGATTCCTTGTGCCCGCTGGTCATTGGCTGAGGGGGTTGGCCTCTTCCCTGCCATCGCCCCTCCACCTCCTTTAATCATGCCGCACAAATTGGATCGATTGTACAAAAAATACGGTGCTTTGAAAATAGGCGAAAGCTACTTAAATAATCTGAAGGGTGCATTAATTGCGGTGTGGGCACGGATGTTGACGTGGAAGAGGTGGCAGGCATGGGTGACAATTTGCATGATTGCCTGAAAAGAAAGGGCAGTCCGCTCTCATTAGAATTCTCATTGTCTTGTCTCTGTTGCTCCTGACAATAGTCCTTCTATTTACCCATTCAGTTTGCATGGCACCAAAGTGTGTGTGCATATGTGTGGGAGGCAATTTGATACCAGATATCTAGATACACTCAATGCATTGAGTCCAATTGAACACAGCACCTTGTCAGGAGTCGCCTCACTATTTTGGTTTCGAATATTTCTATTTAATATTCAGTGCAAGTTGCTGTTGCTTTTTTTCCGAAGTATATCTTCCAGCGTCTTTTGCTTTTTTTCCGTGTGTGTGTGTGTGTGTGTGTGTGTTTGTGTGTGCACGTATTGTATGCGTGTCTTTAACCTTGTGTGTGTGCATTTCTGTCGAGGCAATTGGCCGCATCCCCCCCTTCCCCTGCTCTTTCAATAAGCTGTTGAAAGTGGGTCAATGGGAAGTCAAATGAAGTTGGCTCTTGCCCCCTGGTGCCCTGGGTAATATCTCAGCAGGAAAGTGAATTAATTTCACCCAGTTTAACTCTCACTCAGTGGTATGGCTTTGCCCTTGATCGTGCTCGCTACATCCTACATGGATACACACGCACAAAGTTTTGATGTCTCCTAAACAAGCTTTTTGTGCTGTGCACTTATTCTGCCCATGCATTGGTGTGTTTTGGGTTTGAAACCAAAAGACGTGAGAGTATGCCGAGTACATCTGTACTAATCAGCCTCTAGCAGTATATATCGCTATATGTAAAGTGGTTTTCTCCGAAAGTGCAACAGCGGCACAGATGGATAGTTAGATCCATTTTGTGTGTCGAATTTCAGCATGACTTGTGATAAGAATAGCTCAATGAGCGTACAGCGTAGTTCCAAAGGCCTTGAGGCAGAATGACAGGGTGTCAGCTAAATGATGGATTATCATGCCTCCCTATATCCAAAAGCCAGGACTCAAACAGTACCAAAGCACGGTGCAACACTGCCATCTAGCATGCACAGCGCCCCCTTCAAAAATGTTCCTGCATTTTCAAAGCAGGTTTATTTTTCATAGCGATCATCTAAATTACAGAATGAAAGTGTGGTCAAGTCCAATATGCTTCACATGTATAATTTCAATGACAAAGAAATGTGACCTGGGACACTGTAAGAATTGAGCCTTAATAAGTTATCATCATGCACAAAATACTGGCTACTACATAAACAACTTAATAGAAATGTTTTGGTAAGTCGGAATTTTGGAAATGCCAGCACAACGTTCATATATTATGCAATGTGCTGTGATATGTCAACATTAGTCATTATTGTATATTAACTCCCCACATGAGGAGTTCATCATAAAATAAGTGTCTAATGAGCCAAAAAAGACAATCTACAGACAATGGCAGTCATGATGTCGTTTTCTACAGTGAGAGAGAAAGATTGGATGAATAAGTTCCAGCCCTTGAACTCTGTATTTTCTGAAATATCGTAAGGGGGAAAACCCAAGGGAGGAACCCACATGTCCAGCGCTGAGACCTCCGGCAGTGATAGACCCAAGTATGACAACCCGAAGCCCCAGCGCAAGAGCAAGGACAAGGAGAAGGACAAGCCGCCTACCCGCTCCAAGTCAGACACCATTCAGGAATCGGTAACCCAACACAGTGGCACGGCATCTTTCAAGCCAACAGTCACATCACAACACGCTTCACTGTTAATTGGAGAGGGAGATTTATATTTGCTGCTTGTGTACTCATCGAAAAGTTCTCCAGCTAAGACTTGCAAAGAGACACTAGTAGATAGGGCCGCTCAGTGGTTCGCACTGTTGCCACACAGCGAGAAGGTCCTGGGGTTGAATCCCGGCCGTCCCAGGTCCTTTCTGTGTGGGGTTCATGTATGTCTTTGATAGTGGGCGGCTGCCCACTGCACCTAGGTATAGGATGGGTCAAATGCAGAGGACACATTTTGTTGTATCCTACAGTACTTGTACAATGAAAATAAAGAGATATTTTATGACAAGGTAGTGCTGCTGCCCAAATTAAGCTAACAGTAGCCTGCAGTTACCCAGACAGCACGCATGTATCAATATTACCGACACAACCAAAATAATCTTTCGGTTCATACCTTTCTGAATAATGGTATGGGGTTTAGCAGTCACACAGCTGCTTGATAAATCTCTGATCCGTGTATAATTGCTTCTCATTCTCCGCTACTCTGCATGTCAAACACTAAACACAATGAAATTTGAAAGGCAGATTCGCAGAATAGCAGTCATCCACCAATGAATTTACATTTTGAATTTTTTTCCTTTTTTTGGATGTTTGGGCATTTGCGGCTTGAGAGGGAAGGTTGCAAGGAAGGGACATAAAGATCTCTGAATAGATTATCTAAAAGCACCGTTATTATTTACAATGATGATGTAAGCATATGAATAGAACATTTAGTTCCGGCCGGCTGGGCCGCTGGACCGACCTCGTACCAGAACTTGAGACCAGAAACCAGAACTTTTCAGCAATTTATTTCCATGCTTTGTCAATAATTTCAGTCTAATTTAAGTCTAGAGGCTGTGTGGTCGGCTTGCCCTATCTTTTGAATTGATTATCAAGGTGTGTGTGTGTGCACGGGTATGCAGGCCCTGGATTCGAGCATGCCACAGTGGACACTGCGAGTGGTCAGTGACCAAGAAGACGCAGATAGCATCGAGGTGAAGAAGGACACAGAGAGGCTCTTTAAGATTAAGGCCATAAAACAGGCCTGGGAAACGGCCGAGCCAGGACGCTCTGCCAAGGTTAGAGTGCACGCACACACACACACACACACACATGTGCACGCATACATAGGGTAGGGAAGACATCCTCAACCTCTGGGTCGCGGCCCTACAGTATGTGGGGTCACCTGATACGGAC
>NC_137189.1:15430531-15443031 GCF_960531495.2 Zeus faber
CCACCTTCAGGCTTCCCAGCATCTCAACTTTTTACTTTGAAAAACTGTGACCGTACCGTTTATCTTTCACCTGCATCAGGCGGAAGAATGATTGTCCGGTGCTGAAGGACCCGCATTTGGAGGAGGCCCAGCGCAGGAAGCGTTCAGAGTGGATCCAGGGCTTCCGGCTGCTCCGGGACACGGTGCTGGAGCACCGCGACCAGGAGGCACAGAGCAGGAAGGCTCTGAAGATACAACAGCTGGAGACGTACGACGGGCTGCAGGTCAGAAACGAAACTTTCTGTCGTCGTTCTTGGATGTCTACAACTTCTCCAGGTGCTACAAGGTGTTTTGATGGAGACTGGGAGAGTGGCGGCCCCTGCCTCGCCCCCTGGTTTCATATTATTTCCCAGTTCATCTCTCTCTTTCTCCCTCTGGTCTTTCTCACTCTCTCTCCTGTTCCTCCTGTAGGTGAGCCTGCGTCAGCGGCGTCAGAAGATCCTGGGCGCTCGCGAGAGCTTTCGTGGCCGCCTGCTGAAGGACATCTTAAAGAAGGAGGCAGAGGAGAAGGCCCTGGAGGCCATGCGGCAGGTGGACTTGGAGAAAACGGCTGCCGCTGCCTCTCCCGCCAAACAAGCCAAGGGTGGGGGCAGGAAAAAGTGATGTCACCCGGACCTTGTTCATCCCCGCACTGCAGGACCCAGATGTTTCCAACGTCACAGTCAAACACGTGCACCGTCTTAATTATTTTGCGATGATCTAACACTGAAACAGGCTTTCTGTTCGGTGCCTTGCATCCTTCTTATTAGAAAATATCAAGTGAAAACAATACAAAATATATTCAAACTTACAAATTAAGATGATTTTTGGCATTGTGCTTGGCAGGTCTATTACCTGGTATCAATAGCTCTGATGTGCGGGGTTAGTTCCAGAAGAAAATCACATATTGTGCATCTGAAATTAGTCAGGGGAGGGTTAGGGTTAGGGTTAGGGTTAGGGTTAGGGTTAGGGTTAGGGTCAATAATAATAAATAAACAGAGTTTTATTTATTATGATGATTTCACTTGCACTGTCTGTCTGTTCCCCACCCACTTACTACCTGGCTGACCCTGTATTAAAAGAGAAACCTTCCATCTTTTCCAGCTTCTTGTTTTTTGATCTCCTTGAGGTGGTTGATTGGTCGGAAAATAAAAGTAACCTCAACTAAAGAAGTTTCCAGATATTGCTACACAGAGAGACGATTCACATCGGTTAGAAGAAGAAGAACAATCTTTAATCGTCACACAGCACACCACACTACAACACAAGCACGCACACACACGCACATGCGCTTTGGATGGTGGCCGGTGAAATGAGGCCTGTGCATTTAGCCCATCCTGACTTGTCCTTCCTCCGGAGGCACAGCCAGGAGCAGTGGGCAGCATTCGTGGACACGTGTCCATCGCTGCTCAGACGATGATGGGTGCATGTTTTTGGTGGGGGTCCTTACTGACGTGAGGTGGAGGAAACCCCATGTGAGCACGGGGAGAACATGCAAACTCCACACAGAAAGGCTCCTATTTGGGAGATAACCTGCCGGAGCACGGTGCCAACAGCGCCTCAGGCGGGAATCGAACCCAGGACCTTCTTGCTGTGAGGCAGCAGTGCAATGTGTAACCCCCAATCAAATTATGGCTAGTGAGGTCAATTGGTATAGGCTAATTTGGCTGCTTTCTAAAGATTGCTATCTCCAGGAAGACGATGGAGAAGAGGAGGGGGGATGAGGATAGAGTCCCTTCTAGGGGGTCCACTGTCCGCTCTGGTTATCTGACTGAAAAAGGAATAGAAAGAAAAAGCTTGTCTTCCAAAAACACAATATGTGCATACTGGACCTTAATATATATTGAAAGATTCACTTTGCATCAAGTTTTTGGTTTTTGAATTTTGGAACAGCTGATGCCAGCAAAATCGAAGACCATCCTCCCCTTTTTTATGTACCTTCCCATCATCAGAGAGTCAACTTCAGACAGCAATAACTTTGGTTCTCTTTACAGAAAAGTATAACCTACCCTTGAATAGAGCCTCTACTTTATGACTGTTAAACTGTAACCCTGCATAAGGCGGCTTCATCAAAACCTGAGTGATACACCAAAGTGACCTTGGAAATTTGGAAACTAGAGTAACCAATAGTATTTAATAGAGAGCCATGGCCGCCCTGGGCACCCTTCCGGTCACGCCCCCGGTGTATTGGAGGATGGTATGTGATCATCGTACAGTAAATTTATGTAAATGTCTGACATGAGCAGAACAGCTGGTTAGTGTGTGGATCCTGCCAAATGATCCAGAGAGGTCAAAGTAAATGCCCTGTATCCTTGCTTAGTGTTGGAGTATGACCAGTTGGTCCCTATCCCACAGAGTGAGTCAGCTGATCAGCTGAGGAATGGCCAACTAAATTGGAAATGAAAGGGAAGAGGGTGCCATCTAGTGGCTTTGGACTTTAATAAATTCTCATTATGGTCTTCATGGAGGAGCCCCACACTGCTGTTTTCAAGGTTGACAGTAATGAATAGTTCAATTTTGTGCCGCTGCACCAAGCAAATTGTCATTATTCTACTCTGTTGTGTGTGTGTGTGTGTGTGTGTGTGTGTGTGTGTGTGTGTGTGTGTGTGTGTGTGTGTGTGTGTGTGTATACGCGCGTGTTTGTCGTAGCCGCGCACGCTCGCATGTTTGAGCCTGTGTGTGTCTTTGTGTGAGGAACAGAGAGAATTATTTGTGTCTGATTGCACAAAGTAATGCATGCGCTTGCACAAATGCTCACGAAACCGGCCGACGTGTTGGTGCTGAAAGCACCGCAACGTGTGAAGCCTTGAAAGCTCAGAGGTAAAACAAAAATGCTTGTCAAGTCAGACCATATGAACAAAAAAACAAAACAGTGATTTTGGATATAATAACAATTCCATAGTGTTATATACTATGCATCTGCATCAAAATCGAACATTTTACGCAAACCTGCTAAAATGGACGTATTATCTACACACTGTATGTTTTCCAGACTGATCTAGCAAAGCTGTAGTAAAATATTTGTATTTGTGTGTATGGTCGGGGGTGTTTCTGTCTGTAGATGTGTGTGTGCACTTAATATACATCTCCACAAGGTGTAGAACTCACAGACTTTTACTCTCTTACTTTCTTTTACGGTGAGTATCAGTGTGTGTCCGCCATGTCCGGGGCGCCAACCGTCCGGCTTCCTTTATCTCTCTAACGTACAGCAAAGCTAATCCGCAAAGCCCCATCCTCCCCCAAACCCCTCCCGCTCTCCACTCCTCCCTATCGCCCCCTTTTCATTCGTCCTCTTAGGAGAAAAAAATGTTATTTGCTGTTTTCTCTCCCCATCCATAATCTCCTCACCTCCCCCCTCCCCCGCTCTCCACCTCACCTCCAACAGCAGCAAACAGCCTCCCCCCTTTTCTGGGCATGAGTCATATGGAGTTTAAATGTGAGAGGACGTGTGCCTTACAAATCTGTTTTTGGGAGAGAGAGATTCCCTAACACCCTAATTGTGTGTGACGTGTGTATTAACGCAGGGTCTGTTTGCTAATTGGCAGCTGTTGGCTCGTGGCGTAACGACAGCGTGCCATGAGTGGCAGAACAATGCCGGAGTAACCTTGAAAACCAGAGCACCTGTTCTATATATCAAACTGCAGTGTGTGTGTGTGTGTGCGTGTGTGTGTGTGTGTGTGTGTGTGTGTGCGTGTGTGTGTGTGGGGTCTTGTATCTTCATACGCTATCATAGGGACGTATGGGATGCATAAATCCACCCACAATGGGGATGGTGAAATCAGGTGAAACCAAGCACACGCACTTATAGACACGGCAATGCTGAGACACCAAGACCCCCTCCGCGTACTTCTTCAAGAGGTTCCAGCCGGTCCACAGCAAAATGGTTAAATGGCTACACTTCAGCTTTATTTTCATTTACAATACATGAGCACCATTGGATAATGTACAATAATGAGTGTTTTGATCCTAGTACCGTAGTTAGTTAGTTAGTTATCCTAATTATAGAATAGACAGGTGAGGAGGTTTGGACAAACTCCTAAAATAATCATCTCAGATGGGGGGGTCCGAGCGATTAAAAGCCACTCTGGGTTTGAGTTTGTCATTTTTTTGAACAAGAGGTCAAATGGCAAACAAATATTGACAAACACATAGTTTCTGAATGATTGTGCTTTTTTCCTGTCATTATGAGCCACATTGAACATATAGCTCAGCGCTAATCAGTCGAATCATGTCATTAGTTCATGACTCAGAATTAAGCACCTATATTGAACTGATGTTGTCGTTCCTCTTTCAGGGGAGATTACAGGCCTGTTGTGCTACATTAAATGTTGCAAATCTGTAGGCAACGGTGTGCGAGCGTCTTGAACGGCTTCAAATTCAGCTCAATTTGCTCATTCACCTTTTTTTTTTCTTTTTTGAGCCTTCAATAAACTATGCTCCTCAAGCATGCAGATTACACCTACGACAGAGGGAGAGAAAGAGAGAAGGGAGAGAGAGAGAGAGAGAGAGAGAGAGCTATCCTGCCGTGACAGAGGCTCAGCTCCGGTGACACCGGGGCAAAGTGCCAGAGCCGCGATGTTGGCAGAGTGATCACACTGGAGGGAATAAGGTGAGGGCTCACACACTGACGCTCCAGGCTTTACTGCAGTAATCGCGAAGCTCTCTAAACACACTCCCCTCTCACACACACACACACACACACACTCACTCGCTCACTCACTCACACACACACACACACACACACACACACACACACACGCACACACACACACACACACACTTGCGAGCACAGAAATGCTGACCAGGTTGCAGGCTCATCCAACCAACTGCTCCCTCTCTACTCGCACACCGGCACAAGCTCCCACCCTCGGTTCTCAGTCTACGCAGCGCCCATCTGCAGACATGAGGGGCCGCGGGGTGTAAAACACTGAGTCAGGAGATATCAGGGACGGCAGAAACGGCAACATTTCAAACATATTTCACAGGTACAGAGGGAGCAGAGCCTAGAAATAGAGGAGCGTCGTCACCTGAGGAAAATTGGGATACTGCTTCGGCAGCAACTTCAGAGACTTCCACCGCGGGTCCAGAATTCCTTCCCCCTCTCCTCCTGGATGGAGTATTCCAGCTGACTGAATCCCTCTACTCACTCATTCCCCACGGCTAGCGCTTCTCGCCCGCGGGCCCACGGTGAAGTCATTAAATGAATGTGGCTCATCTCACGTGAAAGTTAAACAAGCCAAAGTCGCACAACGAAGGGGGAGAAGGAAAACATGTGGGGAGACACATGAGTGTCACATGTGCGACGGCTCAGTGTTTGGCACTGTTGATTCTGGGTTCGAACCTGACAGACCTTTCGGTGTGGAGTTGGCATGTTCTCCCCATGTTCACATAGGTTTCTTTCCACCCTAAAGACATGCATGTTCGGGTTAGACACTCCTGCCAATGCCACCGATATGGCACTGGCTTTTACAGCTGGAGTTGGTCCAATTCGTCCAACAACTGGACCGTTGAAAGTAGTTATGGGGGACAAACACTGAGGGCAAACTTTCCCACGGGATCAATAAAGTGATTCTTCTTCCTCTTCTAGACTGTCTCTGGTGCCCTTCCTCCTCGGTGGCGGAAGGTACCGGCAGGCTGCCACTCAGAGCCCAGGCGGCAGGTTGACAGCTGTCCCTCAGCCATCACTTCACCACGCAACTCGGAACGAAAGATCCAGGGGCTGCAGTGCTGTGTGGGTGCGGCGCCGCGTTTGGCTGTCCATGGAGATCTGACGATTTGGGTGATGTGTTGGTGTTGGTGTCGCACTCCCCGGCTCAACTCAATGACTGATACAATGACTAATATTGATGTTAGATCAACAACAAAGTCTGCCAACTCTTCCAGTTGTCACAAATGTCTATAAAAAGTAGCAGTTCCCAATTTTCTTTTCTCACCAGAACTAGTTTAGGAATATTTCCTGTATCTCTCTTATCACGGTGTTGCCATTCTTGCTATTCCCCAGGGGAATGGTGTGAAAAAAGGGGCATTGTATCGTGGCGCTATCAGGCAGTATCTAACAAATCAATACACCAAATGTGTACTAATCATCAAGTTTTGCCTTTGAAGCCATTACAGTGTCTTTGCTTAGAATCCATATTGTCAGACAGGGACGTACTTCAGGACAATTCACAAGTTGAATTGTCCTGGCAGTTCCACTGACAATTTGACCGACCAATGAGAAGGCAAAGGGTGTTTTAGCTCCCTCCCCTTTGGAGAAGGTTAGCGTTGAATAAAAAGCTTATGTTTAGTATCCTTAGCTGATCTTATAGGTGTCCTTTTTGGAAGAAAGCTCAATAATATTAATTATCTAAGCTTTGTTTCAATCACATGAGAGACATTCAAATATCAAAGCGAGTGGCACTTCTTTATTTTTTAATACACTAGCAGGATCATATTACGCATGCATAGAGATGATAATGAGACATATTATGCATATGCATTTATCACAAAAATATGTAGCCTATGATACAATTTGGTCTCTTAGTCATCTGGGGCGCGAAGGGCCGAGACAGTGATGTGGCCTCCCGAATCTGTCCAAAGTGTTTGTTTATGATTCATGAAAAGTGTGTGCACGCGCGTGTGTGTGTGTGTGTGTGCATGTGCGTGCGCATGCGGTTGCGCGTGTGTGTGTGTGTTTAGTCCAGCACGGCACTAATCAAGCACCATTTGATGTCGCCACTTCAAAGCCCTGCCCTGATAGACATACGGATGAAAGACTAATCTAATAGATAGGCGAGAGGAGGCGAGGATCCACACAATTTTCCTAAATAACATCACAGTGGCTGCTTGAATCACAACCTAATTGCCTCTTGTTTGAGGTGATTGCATTAGACCGCCAAGCCGAGCGCCGGTATACGCAGTGCGGCCGAGAGGTGTGGGTTTGCCAATGAAGTTCCGTCCCACTTTGTTGAATGGTTTAAGACGACATTTGGCAACCGCAGAGAATAGCTGTGGCGCTGGATTTAATGTTGCAAGGCTGCGAGGCAACGGAACGAGGCTCAGACAGCTCACCGTCACCTGCTCTCGGAGGGAATTCAAATTTGAACCCCCTTCACTGTGCTCCACAATCTTCTATTGACTGGTAAGGCTGCATTAAGGGGAATTCATGGAAATCACGAGGAAAAAAATGTGACTTTTGCCCCCGCCCCCCACTCCCTTCCATGGAACGGTTTCTACTTCTACCTACGTTGGCATGACAAAAAGGAATCACGGAGAATGAATCAACTGGGAAACACTAGCATGAATGAAAGTAGGCTTAATGACCTGTCATACAGCGAGGGGGCACGATACCACAGTTGACTTTACAGTTGGCCTTGCTAATAAAGCCGTTTGTTTTTTTTTGGCATATTAAACATGTTAGCCTTCACCAGCCACTTGTTTACTCTCCACCATTTTGACGCATGCGATGTAGCCGGGGGAGATCTTTGCTAGCCAGTTAGCTCTGATAGACAAAAAAAAAAGAAAAAAGATAAACAGTTTGCCGAAAAGCACATGTCGAGGTAGATTGGAGAACAGCCAGTTCACTCTGATGGACTATCCAAATGAAAGCTAGCTGAAAAGCTCATGGAGCTGTAGATCCTGGAGATGATTGTTCGGGCGATCGGCGGTATTTAGCGTCCTTCACATTACAGGGAGTCTTATAGTTCAACATCACTGACTGCAGCTTTTAATAATCCCCTGTTTGGTTTTTGTATTAAGTTGGTATTTTGATATAATCCTGGGTCAGTGATAATATCTGTTCTATAACCATCAACTGCTCTCTTCCTCGTGCGATACCGTAAACACTGCACGCTCTATCGCGCAAGGTCCACGCGGCACATGGTGAAGTGCTGATTGATGAACACTGCAGAAAAGGGAGTGTCATGGGTAGTGGGGGGCGTCGACTCAGTCTCTCCCGAGGGAAGCTGTCAATAGTGAAACGGTTGCACGGTTAGCATTGATTTTCATTATCTAGGATACCAGGGTGCGAATCTATTTCTCCTCTGTGTTTTCTCATTCTCTCCTGCTCCGGCGCCGGTAGGACAGAGACCTGCATGCAAACAAACAATGCGCGTTCAACATGGTGACGAAATCGACCACTTTTAACAATAAGTGCATTGTCCCTGACCAAGTATTTAAACCAGATGAATCCAAATGGTACCTTGTGTGTTTATTGAAAAAAACCCAAAACAATCATCCTTTATAAACTCCATTTCTGACATGGTTGCTGCTCCTGTGGCATCTTTCTAGGAATCTGCCTTGCTGCGGGCCCCGTGTCACTGCATTGGTGACATTGGCAATGCCCTTTCCCTTAATAATGGCATCCAGCTCCTGTGTGTGTGTGTGTGTGTGTGTGTGTGTGTGTGTGTGTGTTGGCTTATCGCCTCGGCTGATTATTGGCACTGATACCAGCTGTGCCGCCCCCAGTGCAGACGAAACGATGTCGCGTCACGTCCGTCCATCCCCTGAGCCCCAGAGCTCCACTGGACACAGACACACACACACACACACACACACACACACACACACACACACACACACACACACACACACACACACACACACACACACACACACACACACACACACACACACACACACACACACACACACACACACACACACACAGTCTGTCATTTCTGGCTTATTAACACCACCTCTCCAATGACCTTGGAAAATAACAATCAATCCGAACATTTCTGACACATGGACGATATACATTTATGAGCATGTCTTTCTTTCCTTCCCTTCCCTCCTCTCCACTGCTCTCCCTTCCACTCATCCACCCACCCCCCCCCCCCTCTGACAAAGATAATTTGTGAAGTGGGGATCACAGCCATCTTATTATTTTATTGGAAGCACTACGGATGTGATGACGGCTTTTACGATGTTCTAAAAATCTTCACCTCCTGCCTCCCCGCGTCGTTTATCTCGTGTCTCTACGTGATCTACTGCCAAACACAGATCCAACACGCATGGTTGTAGGAGAGTGTTGACGTTGGAGAGATTATACCTTTCAACAAGCCACAGACAATCAAGCACTCCCTCAAGGGCGGACGCTCATTAGCTTACAATTCCTCTGCGGTGTGTGTGTGTGTGTGTGTGTGTGTGTGTGTGTGTGTGTGTGTGTGTGTGTGTGTGTGTGTGTGCGTGTGTGTGTGTGCGTGGACGTGTGTGCATATGGTATACAAGGACAACGCACCTGAATACCTACCAGCAAGAAAAAAACAGAAAGGGATCGTTCGGACACTAACATTTAGTGTCCTCACAATCCAAAATCATATTTCCACATAATGTTGTTCTGATAATATTGAAAAAAAAAATCTTCCTGGTGTGTGTGTGTGTGTGTGTGTGTGTGTGTGTGTGTGTGTTTGAGTGTGAGTGTGTGCCCGTGTGTGTGTGTGTGTGTGTGTGTGTGTGTGTGTGTGTGTGTGTGCGCGCGCGCACTTGCACTCATATATGATTTAAAGGACAACACATCTGAATACCCACCAGCATTAACAGGACATTGGGCTTGTGAGGACATTTGGTGCTTGGTGCACTATTTAAACACAAAAATGTTCTTCAAATTCAAACAATTGTAATAGATTCAAACGACTAAATGCGACCGGTGCAGCTCAGGTGAGGGTTTTAACGGCGTGCCTGCCAGCGTGCGTATCCTTTTGGGGGCTGCGTGCGTGCGTGGGTGTGCACGGCGGGGTGTGAATGGCACACCCTTGTCGACAGTGTCAGAGCGGAGCACCGTGGGTGAGCGCCGCCGGGACGCCGGGGTCGCGGGGCTCGTTCTCGGGGGTGCGGTGCTTGGCGTGATTAACTACGGCTGTCAGCGCGGGGGTCGTTTTCCCTGCGCCCCTCCGCCTTGACACTCCGACCAGACGGGCCGGGCACTTCCGCCGGTGTCGCGCTGGACGGGACTCAGGGAGCGCCGCCATCGCTCCCGACGCGGCTGTGATTAAAATCCAGGTGAAGGGTTTGGAGAAAGTCAACTCGCTGTACGCCTGTGGGGGTGTGTGTGCGCTAGTTGACCAATTTATACTTTCGCTTTTAGCTGCTGGTTTCTTGCTATTAGCTGTTTGTCTTAAATAAAAGTTACACAAAATGACTAGAAGAAGGGAAAGTACCACATTGAAATTTCTAATTGAAAATATACTGTCAAATGTACTCAAAGTATTAAAAGTAAATGTACACGTCATATGTTGTGTCCTTATACAACAGAGTATAAGCGACAAGTGCAACTCCAGCTTCATTCCGCGGATGATGCTCTTGCGTATCCTGAATACAATTTACAAAACAAAAGAGCAAAGGTGATTTCAAAGTCATTTCCAAAGATAGGGAGCAAATGAAGGAGCAATTTAATCAAACCAGTCCCTCATATCTTTTTAAAACGACAGTAACGGGACTGCATTTTAAATTAGCCGAGTAAAAAGTGTATACTGTAGGTATTGGCTTTGAAATGTATGGGCAGAAAAGTTGAAAATCTCTGAATATAATCGAGCAAGTACAGATACTTGAAAAATGCAGGTACAGCAACAAAATGCAGTGTTTTGTATTTCTATTCATAGTTTTGTTTTGCAACATGCATTATGTGTATTGGCTATTTCTGTTGTCTTTTGGATGGAGCACATTGCATTGCTTCTGCCTGAAATGTGCTCTTCAAGTACAAACTGAGTCACTCCAAGTGAAGTTTGACGCCTGTAAATTTGGTTGCGCAGGGGGGCGGCTGGGATGGAGAGTTTGTCTTCCCGGTGTCTGCATGGGTGTACAGCGAAGCGCTACATGTTTATGTCGCTGCATATTCATAATCTTTATGAGAGGGTCTGTGTAATGTGTATGCAAATGTTGGTGTAGGCGTAGACAATGCCCTCTTCACGCTGCACAGGCCTTCATCCCCGGCTGTGCCGACGTTGCATAGGGAGCAGCAGAACGGACCCTATACGGCGCAGCGTATAGAACCGTATAACAGCAGCGGTTCTGTACATTTAAATATTGAATAGGCGCAGCGCGGACTACAGCTGGCCGATGTGAGTCCCAACAACATCAAGTCACCGGAGCAAAACCAATGAACATGATTGTGACGCACCGGCCATTCAATCCTTCAAATAGTGGGCATTATACTTCCACTGCCGGCCGATTCGTTCTCACCTATCGGCTTTGTTGGATTAACTCTGCTCTCCCGTGAATAAAAATTCAGGTTTTCAAATATGATCAATTTGCATATACTTACCGCACGGAATAATAATATATATATTAAGAACCTCCTCAAGAAACAGGCCGTTGTGTTTCGACGTAATTGGTTCACATGCAAAGGTTCTTGTAGAGTCATAAAAGCCTCCTGTTATACGGAATAAATATAGGATATTGAGTGCTGCACTAATTAGGACATTAGTCTGACGTTTCATTTGTTCCTGTGTGTCAATAGCACGTTTCTACTCAGTGTGGGATCAATATGAATCCATACATTACGTAACACACATTAAAGTGGTAATCCATCAGATCATCTGCGTTGGGTGGATTACACTACAAGTCCCAGAATTCCATTGGAAACTGCAATGTTTTTGGGTTTAACCTTGTCTTTGTGCTATCACGGTCAAATTATTTTCTCTACTACACTGGTTTATCAAATTAGCAGCACATGCCTTTCACTACTTGCACGTGCCGAAGTGCATTGAATTTTTGCCGGGAGTGGCGGACCCCGCCACCACCAATGCACCAACGGCGTATAGAGGAACATACACCTAACGCAAATACATGAAATGGCGGTTTCATATGACGTGAGATAGAAATATGTATTGAACACATGATTTTTCTCACAAAATGATCTCACGAGTTACCACTTTGAATGATGGTATATGACAGATCCAAGAAAAATTGCATGTGATGCATCATCGTTTCACATGATTGACAGTCCTCCATTCACCTTCTATTAAGCACAATAATATCCTGTTCATCTTATACTGAGGCTGGCTATTTTTCCAAGTTTTGACAATTAGTGCAGGGTTTTAATCATACGCCCATCACCTCGACCAGAGATGGGGACTTACATGTCTGTTTGCCCCATCTAATTCTTCTTCTCTTCCTCTGTCTATCTCACTCTCTGCACTTTGGCCCCGACAGCACAAGAACAATAGGCGCGCTGTCTCAATGGAAAGCCTTATCAAAGAGCACAAACACAGCAGTTCGGCTCCAAATACAACACACACTTGTACATAATGCACGCACGCATGCACACACGCACACATGTACACACACAAACACACACACACACACACACACACACACACGATACAACCAGATGAATGGCCAGGCGACAACACAATGATGTTAAATTAAATCACCGAGAGTTGCCAAGAGCCTTCCTCCCCCACCTCTCTCTCTCTCTCTATCTCTCTCTCTCTCTCTCTCTCACACACACACACACACACACACACGCACACAAACATGCACAACAAAGATAAGGCCTCTTT
>NC_137189.1:15448031-15468031 GCF_960531495.2 Zeus faber
ACTGAAATATATGTCTGTGTTGACTTAAAACTTTGCAGAGCGCATAGACCTTAATGTCCACATTGAACAGACTTTAACGGCGGCAAATTTGATTGGACGTATTGCCACTCGCTCTTCTTCTTTTCTACTAGCAGCACGCAAAGCCCTTCTCTTGGGGCAGACATTTTTGCCATGCTTCAGAAGTGACAGCTGCCACTAAGTATTTGGAAAGAAGTCAAGACCATAACTGTCACGGGGGGCAGAAGAAGCTACGGCGGCCTCACAAGGGCCTCTGCATTCAAACTCCCACATCTAATTGGACGTTGGACTCATTTAAGGCTAATTGTCCAATGAATAGTATGTGCACCCAAGCTTGTGTGTTTGTGTTTAATCATCCTGCGGTTATCCCATCAAGAGTGACTTTTTCACTCAAGCCCAATGTAAACTGCACTAGACAAACCCTTCAGCCATCTAATCTGACTACACCTGCTGACTGAAGTTGGGCCACTTTTAACTGAGAAAGCATTAGAGGGCCTTTCTTTTTCCTGCTGAGCTTTGAATAAGATCGAGCCTTATCGGACGGTGAATGAGTAGTCATGCATCCATCTATCCATCTGGGCGTCTGACTGCGCCACGCCGGCTGCTCTTCGTCCTCCCAATCAGCGTCAGTCTGAGCCGCCTCTCCTCTGCTTATCTGATGACAGTGATACTGGCTCAGTACAAATGACTGGGCCTTGTTGGAGCATTCATCATCTTTGTGCAGTGCTGAGCTGCAGATCTGGAGACACAGCGAGGAGCGTATTGTAGTTGCAGTGTTGGCAGGTTGGCGAAGGAGCCCCATGTTGTTTTTCAGAGGTCTGCCGCTTTGAATCTGTGTCAACAGAGTCACATCCTGCTGAGATCCGGGGTATTGAAAATGAGTCTTGAGAGAGGCTAATAGTAACTAATCCCTTCCATGTCGCTTTCAAGCCTACGCTGCTAGGGGTGTGCGCTATGAAGATCTGAGATTGAGAACGATAACATTTTCGCCACGATCTGCCGTTACGGAGATCAGATGCATAAAAGAAATCAGCTGCATGCTTCTTCAGTCGAAATATCCTGTATGACTTTTGACCTGTATCATGTGCCCGGATTGACCCACGTCTCCGGTTCATTGACGACATCGCTTGTTTTAGTTATAGATCGCTATCCATAAGCCTCCACCCTGTGATTTTCCATTTAATGCTTTACTTACAACTACCAGCTATTTGCGTCCATGTGTGCATATAAGTGTGTGCGTGTATGTGTGTGTTTGTGTGTGTTTGTTTGCCTGCCTGCCCAGACATTTGGCTGCATCCTTTTCCCATTGAGGATTACAGGAAGTGGCAGATCAAGGGCCTGAGCCTGGCAGCGTGGTGAAGTACTGAGAATTATAGAAGGAGCAGAACGTGTGTGTGTGTGTGTGTGTGTGCGCGTGTGCGTGCGTGTGTGTGTGTGTGTGTGTGTGTGTGTGGTTGTGTGCGCGTGTGCGTGTGTGCATGTGCGCGTGTGTGTGTGTGTGAATGCGTGAGACGGTAGGCAGGCAGGCGTGCGTGTATCTTCAGCAGACGGATGATCCCTCCAGCCAGAAAGCCAAATCACTTCTGTGATCCCCCCCAAAACTGTCCTGTGTTTGATGCCTGCTTCTGCCTCCGCAGGCCAGCTGGGAAGCGACGCTCCTGCGGTGCATTCTGGGAAGGAGCGCCGGGACGGGCGTGGTGATGGAGTGGGTTAAAAAGAGGGATGGGATAGAGGGAGTAGGGCAGCCCCTGCTTTGGTATCTAACGTCCAGGAATAGCAGCGTTATTGATCCGTGTGTGGTAATGCGTGGAGACAGATCTGCCGAACTGCACACACTCCGCTCTCAATTGTTTTCCGTGCGATCTCTCTGCGCGGCCCCAAACCTCTTCCTCCGCCATGGAAGGGCTTCTGCTGCGCCAGCACCTCACACATGGTAGCTCTCCGCTGGATTAGCATGTCATGTCATTTCACAAATGTGCCGAATCTCTAAGGCTGTGAAATGAAAAAAGAAACACACAGAGAAAACAGGAAAGGTTCTTGTTGTGGTGTTTTCCACTGGAGAGAATAACAAAGTCTTCATGACCAGAGGCCAGAAGGGTGCAAACTGCGAGAAATACACCTTTCTTTCTTTTCCTTTTCTTCCTTCCTTCCCTCCTTTATTCGTGTCTTCGTTCCTTCTTCCTTCCATCATTCTGTCCTTTCCTTTCCCGCCTCACTTCTGTTCCTTTCTTCTTTCCTCCCTTCCTTTACTTTCATCTTTCCTTCCTTCCTTTCTTTTCCTTCTTTCATTTCTTCCCTTTGTGACTTCCTTCCTTCTTTCCTTGCCTTTCCTTTTACTCTCCTCACCTCTCCTTCCCTCGCTTCCTTTCCTTTCCATTTTCCTTCCATTTTCCTATCTGTTCCTTTATCCTTCCTCCCTTCCTTATTTCCTTTCCCTTGTGTACATCCTTCCTTCCTTCTGTATTTCCTTTCCTTCCTTACTTCCTGGCTCCCTGCCTTCCTTTGTTCCATCCATCCATCCATCCATCCATCCATCCATCCATCATCCCTTCCTCCTTCCTTCTTTACTTCTTTCCTTTCTTCCTCCCTTTATTTCTTCCTTTCCTTTCCTGCCATCCCTCTTTCCTTTCCAGTCCTTCCTTACTTTCTTATATCATCTCTTGCTTTCCATTTTCCTTTCTAGTTCAGGCAGCCAGGACAATGGCTGCAGCCTTTCTTAATAAGCTCACTTTCATTTTTGCCTATTTGTGTTACGTCGATTTATTAGTGTGTGTGAGGGATAGTATTTCAGAGTGTGTGTGTATGTGTGTGTTTGTGTACCTTCCCGGACGTGGCGTCACTATAACTCCGCACCAAGGAGGGCTCACTGTATTCGGATTGCATCCATATGGAACACGGAAGACGGCAAACCGAAAGTCGTGTTCGTGGACGACAGCATGACGGCAGACGGGCAGAGGACAACGGCAACGGTACACGGCATTTGCCGTAGAAAGTTGAAATATTTAAACTTTTTGCCATCCTCCGGGATGGAATTACAGCCGGATGTTATGTAGGCGAAGAGACGACTCTACTGCGCATGCCTGCTAGGCTGCCGGAGTTCACCGAGCTGGTAGATGCCGTTTGCTCTGGAAAAGCATACTTAAATGGCTTAAATAAAAACAGCGGATTGATATAAAACAATTTTTTATATTAATTTATTGCATGGAGTTTGGTGCTTATAGCAAGGAAGCAGATAGAGGATTTGCACTTGGTGTTGCGTGTTGGGATCCTGTGATTAAGTTGCAGCTCCAGGTCATTACTTGTAATAATAGAATTAAATATAAATAATTAATAATAAAACCAGTTGAAACCAGCCATTGATCAGACCAGGTGATCAGCCATTGATCACTCAGTTGACAGATCATTGATCACTAGCAGGAAACAGATATCTATAGATACTGTCTCTGGAAGCTGCATAACATCCATAAATATATCCATAATGCGAAATAATCCTTTGTCAAACCTGCTTGTAGATGAATATGATGCTTTATAGCCGGCTTGTGTAAAGTTAACCAACTAGGAATGACAATACGTTGGAGGGAGCTACCACCCCAGGGAGGTAGAGCTGGTGGTCTAGTAATCTAAAGGTTGCTGGTTCGATCCCAGGCTCCTCCTGCTAGCATGCTGTAGTTTCCTTGAGCAAGACACTTAACCCCTAATTGCTCCTGATGGCTGCGTCTGTCGGTGTTTGAACAATTGTAAGTCGCTTTGGATAAAAGCGTCTAAATGCTAAATGAAATGTAATGTAATGTAACATTAATTTAAGTTTGCAATAAAATAATAGTAAGCTGCATTTTTATAGCTGCATGTATAACTAAACTTTATATTTAACGTATATACTTTATATTAAACAAAATTATTATTTTGTTTAATATAAAGTCTTTGTATATCACCATAGCAACATATCACCACGTTATGCCATGGTACCTCCCCTTACTCCCCCATGCCGTTCAGAAAGTGCAGTTTGCCATCTCCCGTCTACCGTGTTCCATGTGAATGCAGCATCAGATGTGCAGACACACATTCACACGCACACACGCATGCATGCACGCACACACACCCCCAGAACACACATGCATGCTCATGAGCTAGAAATGGATGTAATCTTCTCGTTGATATCCTCAATACCTCCCGTACGGCTGTAAAGTGTTTCCCTGTACGTCTCCTGTTCCCTTTCGAATGAGCTCGCAGTGTTTCTAAGCATTCACTTTTCCCCGACGACTCCAAATCCCAAGGGCCGCGATGAATGAGGCAGTGTGTTAATCAAGTCCGCTACAGTCACACACACACACACACACACACACACACACACACACACACACACACACACACACACACACGCACACACACACACACACACACACAGACTCTCTCTCTATCTGGCCAGATAACAGCATGTTCTTTTGCTGTAATTTTGGGGGATCTATGTCCATGAAGAGGATCATTGCAGATTAGACCAAGCATGACCAGAATGAGCCTTTCAGCTGCCTGTCTTCTGTGTGTGTGTGTGTGTGTGTGTGTGTGTGTGTGTGTGTATGTGAATGTGTATGTCTATGTGTGTGTGTGTGTGTGTGTGTTTGTGTGTATGTGTGTGTGTGTGTGTGTGTGTGTGTGTGTATGTGTGTGCGCGTGCTGTGGCCTCTACTTCCGACAGGGATGGGGCAGGAGGCTTTGACAGAGGAGCGAAAAAGCTTCCCTGCCCTCTTTTCCACTTCAGGGATTGAAAAGTTGAGGAGCTGCTAGTCCTAAAAAAAATTTTTTTCTGCGTTTATTTATGTCGGTAGTTTTCCCCTTGTTCTTTTGGCCCGTTGGCATCACAAGAGCAGACAATGTTTGAGGTTTCTGTATCTGTGCGTGTGTTTGCGTGTGTGTATGTCTGTGTGTTTTAAGTTATGTAATTCGTTCGAGCTCGGCCCAAACGAGAAGGCAACATTCTCATCAAAGGAGGCGCTACTGTGTCCGCTGTAAGGTGTGTGTGTGTGTGTGTGTGTGTGTGTGTGTGTGTGTGTGTGTGTGTGTGTGTGTGTGTGTGGTGTGGGTGTGTGTGCGTGCCATCTCGGTGTTGCATTTGCTAATGAGCATTCCTGTTAACACATGCCACCAGCAGTATTTCATGTAGCCTCACACTTTCATTGATACCATGTATTATTGTACATCTTAGGAGATAATACCTCCTCTCCTTCCACTTTTGGGTATTGCATTTACCTGCAACAACATCTGGAGAAAGGGTGTGTGTGTGTGTGTGGGGGGGTAAAGTCACTCAAAATCAGGTGCTATTAATGTCCCGTCCCATCCTCGCAACTGGGACAGCGCGCGAGTACACTCCCATTATTTTGAGTGTATTTGTGGAAGAAATACTCAGACCTTCTACTAAAAGTACAAATAGCCTGACACAAAAGTACTCCAGCAAAGGTTCAAGTACCACATTGACATTTCTACTTCACTTAAAGTATACTTCACTTGCTCTCAAATGTACTTGATGGTAGGACTGTCAAAGTTGAAGCGTTAGGGTTCATAACACGTTAACACAATGCATTTTAACACTGGTAAACTTCATCTAATTTTACGCTTTGAACATCATAGTTCGAAGCCCAAACACTTGCGCAGCCGTTTACTTTGACTTTGTGTATTTGAATGACGTAGAAAGCTGTCTAAAGTAAAGTATTGTGACTGTGTTAGAAATGTAGTGGAGGAGAAATTATAGATATTTGCTTTGCAATTTAGCCAAGTAAAAGTGCAGTCAAAACAGAATACACTTAAATCAAGTATCGATACTTAGGTATCTGTGGGATGTACTAGGTATGTAAAGCAGCATTATGGTGCACCACTGGCCCGGTGGGGAGGTGGAGCGGCTACGTTTTGTATAAGCATTATTACCGGACATTTTGATTGGCTAGTTCATAATTTATGTTTGTTTTTTATAAATTATACCAGAAAAACAGTAATTACCAGAGCCAAACATCAAGGAAGTGACATGTGCCGTAAAGTAAAACTTTCCACGCAGTTTCATACCCAAAGGCAGAAGTTACATTGTGCATGAGGTGCTGAAAGAGGTGCTGTTGCTTTATGTAAAGTGACAAAGTACTTGTACTTAGTTACTTTCCACCACTGGATGAGAAGAAGAACACAACACACCTTTCACTGCAACTCCAATCACTGGGTTCAAGATCGCCCTGTTGCGTCTAATCCAGAGAGTTTGTTTTTTGTCTTTGTGCGTGTACCTGTGTGGGAGCCTGTGTCTGTGTGTGTGTGTGTTGTGTAGGCGTGCTTAGGTTTGTGTGTGGTGTTTGTGTTTGTGTTTGTATGTGTGTGTGTGTGTGTGTGTGTGTGTGTGCGTGCGTGCGTGTGGAGAAGTCAGCTATCGTCTGCCTGTTGCCTTGGCTTTCCTTCGGGGGACAGAAACGTGGGTCAGCACTCAGGTCACCCAGGAGCTAACTGTGTCTGGCTTTAATGTCAACACAGTGCAAGTCAACTCCGCAAAACAACGGCTCATGTGTGTATGTGTGTGTGTGTGTGTGTGTGTGTGTGTGTGTGTGTGTGTGTGTGTGTGTGTGTGTGTGTGTGTTCGTTGCATCTTTTATAGTTTCCCCAGGAGCAGCTTGTTCTGTAGTTAACGCCGCAAAAACAAGTTCTGTCACTTGAGCACGACAAGGATATTACCTCTCTTTCCATCCCCCATCCTGCCCTCGCTCCATCTCCCCATCCCTCCATCCCTCCATCACCCAATCCCCCATCCCTCAATCCCTCGTCCCCCATCCCTCTATCCCTCCATCTCTCCATCCCCCCATACCTACATCCCCCCCATCCTTTATGGTTTCCCCAGGAGCAGCTTGTTCTGTAGTTAACGCCGCAAAAACAAGTTCTGTCACTTGAGCACGACAAGGATATTACCTCTCTTTCCATCCCCCCATCCTGCCCTCCCTCTATCAACCCATCCCTCTATCCCCCATCCCCCTATCCCCCATCCCTCCATCCCCATCCCTCTATCCTTCCATCTCCCCATCCCCCATCCCTCCACCCCCCCATCCCCCCATCCCTCCATCCCTCCATCTCTCTGTCCGACCGTCCAGAACCTCAACAAGTACCGGATGGAATCAGGGTTCAGCGCGAGGATAATTGCTGTGCCTGTGTTACTCCCCTTCAATAATTTACTATCCATTTACCTGCAGCTTTTACTCATCCACCCCCCCCCCACACCACTGCTGTCTGTCCTGTTTAGAGAGAGAGAGAGAGAGAGAGCGAGAGAGAGAGAGAAAGAGAGAAAGAGACAGAGAGAGATGGAAATCTTAACATGAGTCAGAGTACTTCCAATGCAGAGAGAATTTACTTGAGTACAAGTAGAAGTTGTAATGTGGAAGAGCAGGTAGATAAGAGAGAGAGAGAGAGAGAGAGAGAGAGAGAGAGAGAGAGAGCACATGTGGTATCTACTGATTACAGTGGCACATGCACAAAACACTAGAAGACAAATCAATGAATTAATAAAGAAATAAATACCCTTTCTTTTGAAATCCTGAACCTCACTCATTTGTTTGTAAAACCTAAATTCAACACACACTCTGGCTCTCACCAGAGCTGCAAACAATGAGGCAACAGTATCTAAAAGTCCACAAAACGGGCATTTGTTGGATACTGTTGAACTGATGACACAAATAAAAGCATCTACAGTAATAGCACCAGGTAAGGTTCTCCATTGGAGGTCACCTGACCTTTTTTTGAGTGGAGGCTTATAGAGAACCCTCCACACTGGTTTTATTGCACTGTTTACCGCAAGCTTCTCCCTCCATACTGCGTTCGTCCTCCACTCCAATTTTGTTCTGTTAAGTGTTTGTATGCTTTCCAGTGACAATGTATACGTTCACACACTTAGTATTTTAAGCACGGGGAAGGGGTCATTTCTGTTGGGAACTTCCCGTCCACTACAGTAGGCCATCAATAGAACACCCTTCTCCTCAGTCAGTTTGTTCTGAAGCAAGCTTAAAAAGTTCTCGGTATGTCTAATAGAACTCTGACCTAATCGAGAGGCTACAGCTCCCGCTCCCTTAATATGTGGCCCATGTTTTGAAAACATGGGCTGGATCGGGGAAGAGAGGGAAAGAGAGAGATTGGGGGAGAGAGAGAGAGAGAGAGAGAGAGAGAGAGAGAGAGAGAGACAGAGGGCGTCCCGTCTGTGTTTGTTTGCATACATACCATGTGTGACGTGTCTCTGAGGATCACATCTGATTCACCAGTTCACTAATGGAAAAGTTTAGAAGAGAGAGATTCAATGTGGAGAGGGAACGTAAAAGAAAACGGCACTCACGTAGGCATCTAACGGCTCGTGAGTCATCAAAAATCAAGGGGGGAAAAATTCTCTCTTTATTTTCTCCTCGGGATTTCATTTGGTGTATTTTTCCTCACCTAGCTCACAGGATCTACCTGTATGTGTGTGTGTGCGTGCGTGCGTGCGTGTGTGTGTGTGTGTGTGCGCGCGCGTGCACGTGTGTGTTTTCAGTGGAGCTCTGGGGCTCAGGGGATGGACGGACGTGACGCGGCATTGGTTCGGTTCGGTGTGCAATGCAGATGCGGTTTCGTCCCGATGGTGGGGAGGTCGCCCACCTGTGAACTAATTACTCTCAACAGTCGGCCGGCCATGCTCCAACGGCTCGGTGTAAATACACGGTGTCATGTGGGCTAGAGAGAGAGCGAGAGAGAGAGAGAGATAGAGAGAGAGAGAGAGATTAACTTGAGTGAGAGTACTTCTAATGCAGAGGGAAGTACCTTGAGTACAAGTAGAAGTTACAACGTGGAAATTGAGACTATATAGAGAGTAGGTAGAAAAGTACTCAAGAAATTACTTTTGAGGTACTTGACTGACAATTGAGTTACTTTCTTCACCCTGTGTATTTGGGTGAACAAGAAGGTAGACAAATACAATGACTTAACAAGCCAATTTATTTTTAGAGCACACGAATGTGGTGACTATACCGTTAAACGAGCTGCTGCTCGTATACACCGATCAGCCACAACATTACCACCAAAAAGGGTACCTCTTACCCCTACAACATTAAAACCACCTGCCTAATATTGTGGAGCTCCCCCTCCTGCCACCAAAACAGCTGTGACCCGTCGAGGCATGGACTCCATAAGACCTCTGAATGTCTTGTGGTATCTGGCACCAAGACGTTCGCAGCGGAACCTTTAAGTCCTGTAAATCGCGAGGCGGGGCCCCCATGCATCGGGCTTGTTGTTCCAGCACATCCCACAGATATATCGCAAGAATATATACTACCCCTTGACAGGCGCGATTGGAACAAGATGAACGAAGCTATTCACTTCACCTGTCAGTGGTTTCAATGTTGTGGCTCGGTGTATATTCATAGCCATAGAAATCCCTTGATAAATATAAAGATAAAGATAAATGATTGGCTCTGGAAACAAAATCCTTTCAAATCTTTCAGCGATTTTGTGAAGTTGTTTTAGAGTCCTTACGGATTCATGTTGAAATACTTTTATATCCAATTATATTGAACATAGCATAGCATAGTGTAATACTGTTAGAAAACAACCATTGAACCACAGGGCAAAACATACTCCATAATGAGACTAGTTGTAACTAGTTACTTTCCACCTCTGCTATGGATCCCAATGGATCCCAGAGGTGTTAGCAGGGTGTAGCTCATAGCATTAATTATGGGTTTGTTCCATTTTAGTACCAGGACACCAGTATAGACAACACATTTGACCTTTTGATTTAACCAAACATTCTCTGTACAGACACACACATTCTCTGTTGCATACTACCACACTACCTAGTCTGTCAAATTAGTGTTTAGTATGTCCGAAACTATACTATGCTCAAAAAGTATGCAAAAAGTACCACGATGACATACAGTACTACACGGCCGCCCCCAGCCGGCTGCGAGCCGGATATACAGTATCCATTCATTCCATCCAAGCATGGCCCTGTGACTAGCCTGTCACGGACCAGCCGGCCTAGGGGGCTGCATCTGTACATCCTCTGAAATATCATAGTATGCTAATACTGCACGCTACCCTGGCAAGTGTATCCCACAATGCATCGTGAGAGCAAGAACTCAGTAAAAGTGCCACAACATGATAAAAGGAAATGGTGGGCTGTATGATGATGTAGTATGTCCGAAAAGCCAGCATTGTTTTTACTCACCTACTAGAGCACACTGGATGACTGAACAAACATGTGGCACATAATACACCATTTTGGATGTAGGGGTTGTCTATACTACTGCACTGGCTTACCTACATGGAACAAACAAATAATATATGATATATAATATATATAGTATTTATTATTATGAGCTATACCTGTGTTGATACAAACAGCCTATAGCTTTGATTCTCACCATGGGCCAGGATCATGAGGAAAGTTATGATAGTAATGACTCAGATTTCTATCCCATGATCTCTCATTACCCACAGGGTAGCCACTCCCAGATTGGGTATGCACTAAAAACTTGACACTTATCCACAGAGACGCGCCGTGTATGCTGTGAACCTTTTTATTTACGACAGAATTTGCCTCCCATAAATGCTCTCTCAGCATTACTGTGGACGGCCCAGTAGCCTGCACTGGTGCACGGATTGATCTGCACTCATGCTAGTCACTGGTCAATACGGCCTCTGTGCTGTAACAGGGGCTGCATGACCAAGGCTTTGACCGCCGGCCACGCCTCTTACCACGGAGGTCCGGCCATACCGAAATAAATGAACCCACAGACCCACAAACTCATATTGGATTTGTTTATTGCTCTTCTTGGCCAGATTCTAGGGAATATTTACGTGCGGGCGTGCACGGGTGAAAGCCACTGTCTCTCTAATCGATTTCAACTTGCGTTTTATTTGTAAGTCTGATGCATTTGTTGTTGTGACAGTTTCCCTCCCTCGTCCCCACGAGATGAAATGTCAGCCCTTGTCGACAGACATTAAAGTGCGAGCGTCGACTCGTACACAACCTGCACATGTCGTCTGAAGCAAGTCATCATCGTAGCCTTTTTTCCCTGGAAAGAGGTGAATGCCAGGCGGATTGCTAATCTGCCCAATGCCCCCCAGCAGATTATGTCCTTTATTGGTATTTGGTGCTCATCATATGATCTAAATATCTCTGTCAGACCTGCTGTGGATCCAGTGTCCCAGGTTGAGGCCACGGTCACACATCCAGTCCTAAACGTCTGTGTAACGGCCCTCAGCCAAATGCATGTTTGAGGAACATCAGATCTGACGCCTTCCAAGAGGAACCCGTATTTATAGAAGATGAGTGGAAAAAATAAATTGAATGTGCAAAATCAATGCCCACGATGTTCCACACAAAACAGAGAGTGTTTCTGTTTATCTTCACGGTGACTCCGCAGTCCGCAGACTCTCTTGATTTTCCAGATTAGGTAAAGTCTGCGGCCGTGACCTTAGATGATATTGGCGTCTCTTAGCGTGAGGCGGCGGTCTCTGTCTCTGACCTTGGTGTGAGCCGGGTCTCTGATATCAGTGGCGCCTCGAGGAGTCACCGGCCGACAGATCCGAGGCGATGCTGTCTGTTGTCCGTTCTCGGGCCCGCCACCGAGATAACGGCACAGCACATCAATCCCTGTCACCCCTCTCCTTCCACTTCCCCTTCTCCCCTCCCTCGTTCCATTCCGGACCACATGGTGAGGCTCTATCTCTTCCCCACTGGTCGTTTCTTGTTGGATTTCAGGTCTCTCCGGACGCAACGGTTGCACTGCTCATTTGCTAACCAGACAAACCGGTTGCTTTCTTGATATTTTTAGGCTCGCGACCACATTGTGGATTCTGAGCAGCTTATTTGCCTTGTCGAGCAAAGTCATCTCTCTCTCTCTCTCTCTCTCTCTCTCTCTCTCTCTCTCTCTATCTCTTCGTCTCTCTCTGTCTCTCTCTCTCTCTCGCTTGGCTCTTTCTCAGCTGGTTGCCTCCTTATAGATCTCACATCATTAATTTTTTTTGCCCTCTTCCTCTTGCTTTTCACAGAAAGACATGGACGTTCATGCGCCAAGTAAAATAAGTGCTAGACACATTAGTTGTATGTGTGTGTGTGTGCTAGATGAGGGGTTTTGATTTTGCGATGCCAGTTGGATGTCCACACTAAACCAAATGCCTGCTGTTCATCGAATGCTAATGTGTGTCGCAGCGTAGCACGGTAGACTCAGCCCACAGGAACACACCTGGGTGGACGCAGACTGGACACACCCACACACACACACGCACAAACACAGACAAACTCTTCAATTGTTCCATTTTCTCAATTGTAAAAGTCATTCTTTCCATCTATGAACCTCATTGAATATATAATTTTTTCACTGGTGATTTGGGTCAATTTCACAGCCAGATAGTCCGCTGGCACCAGATTCACGTTACCCAGAATTCACAGTCTAGATTTCCTGTAATTGGTCTGGATGTCATGTAAAGTGCAGACCTACATTGGGCCATGCCAGGGTTTGCTTGGAAGACAGTCCAGACTGCCGTTTTTGGGCAGTGCAAAGTGTGCTTGTCCAAACTTAAACAAAAGGTCTGTTGGTGCATAGTAAACAAGGTACGGTACAGGTAGATGTTAAAGCAGCCTGAATAACATTTGAGCTGGTGTACACAGGTACTTTTATTGCACCGTTGCATCAACCTTGCTGCAAGCCATGCAAGAACTATGCCGACTGGTGTGCAGTGGAGTGTGGGGACCAAGAGCTTTGATGTTGAAAGGCAAACAGGCTGGCAGCCTCCTGCAGGCACCTGAAGGCTGCGGGCCATTTAAATGGTTATGACCTCACAAAAACACACGCTCTGTCTCTGTCTGCCAGGGCCTTGACACACAGCACACACACACACACACACACACACAAACACACACACACATGATCACACATACACACACACACAAGGACTCAAAGACAAAAGTCCTCGAGGTGGCAGACCTCGAGGAATAGCCTGTCACTGTGCATGGACACTGTGTGGAGAGTGTGCCTGTGTGTGGAGCGTGTATGTGTCTGAGTTTGCCTTTTTAAGGTTCCGTTGTTGTTAAGGGAAGTCCTATGAGGCCTTTATCTTGCAGCCAGACCATCTGTCATAGGTTTTTCATCCTTATTTTGGGCTAACAATGATTTTCTTTTGTGATTAATCATTTTATTCCCATTAGTCTATTAATCTATGCAATACACTTTGCCCATAAAATACATTTTATGATTGTAGGTACAAATCCATGACAAATGCTCAACACATGCATTTTTTCTTGTTTAGCATTATAAAACATAACTTTTTACTTATTTATATTTAAGTGAATTTGTCAACTGAAGATCACCATTTTTCATTTGTTCAAAAAGCGAATAAAATACTCTGTTTGGCTGAGGTCAGAGAGCACACAGATTCTTACTCAGATGAAGAGTTTGATAGCACTTAAACCACAAAAGAGTTAGTAATTCTTTTGACATCTTCCTCACATTCAAACTTTTTTTAAATTCTTCTGTGAGAATATACCTCACAAATACTTTTCTTTAGCTATGAGTTCTCTATCTTCTACTGGTAAAATTGATGTTCCTTTGCTGACGCCTGCCAAAATACATTGACTCCATCCAAACCTAAGTTAATCCCAGCCCTATCCCTGGATCTGCCCGTCTTGTCATCTTTCATGACTGACGGTCCATCATTGCTCTGCTGTGTTCCCAAAGCGCCTCATCGCGCTGGCAGCAAGCACCGCTAAAGAATGTCAGAGATTTGCTGCATTAAGGCATCGTCGTCTCAAGAGAAAGGGCCCTAAGTACAGTATATAAGCACACAGACTAACAAGCTTTGGCACGTTTGGTCTAAATAGATAGCATTTAAGGATGTGTTCTAAAGGAGTGGGGCAATTTCCCTCACAGGAATAGCCTGACAAGAGATGTATTTGTTAAATGTAAGATGTAAGAAGTAATTGTGTTCAGGATTTGGTTCTGTCTTTGTCTGTCAAACAAACAGAAGAAAAAAAAATCCTCCACATCTTGACGTTTGCCTTTTCCCTCCCTGTTGGTAGCTGTGAGAGATTTGAACCCCCGCCTACACTCCGCTGTAGGCTGCCCGTTAGTGTGGCATCACCGTGGGGACCCATAGGGTGCAAGCACATGTGTGGCATGATGGGATGACTCAGGCTGCGGCGGTACACGGCCACATGGCCGTCCTGCAAACCGCCCCTCTTCCAGTTCACAGGCCGCTATCTGTGCCTGCACCTATTCATCTATAAAGATGTTTATACGTGCTGTGTGTGTGTGTGTGTGTGTGTGTGTGTGTGTGTGTGTGTGTGTGTGTGTGTGTGTGTGTGTGTGTGTGTGGGGGTGTGTGTGCGTGCGTGTGTGTGTGTGTGTAACGTGACCACTGGCCACGGGGCTGTTTGTGCTTTTCCGTCTGATTGAAGCAGAATGTGGATTATGTGATGTCACATGTTGGAGGGAGGAGGGGGGTTGAGGCAGACAACTCAGGACTGGAGGCGACGTATGGAGGGAGGAGGCGCCAGGGAGTGGAGGGGGGGGGGTACTTGTATTTGACTAGAAGCAAGGCATTCTGGAGCACAGTGCCTTTTCGCCTGTGTCATCTAGCGAGTGGGAGAACTCTGCACGGTATGTGTGTGTGGGTGCACTGTCATTCTCCTGCAACAATCGGGACTTGTAGATTAGTGTCAACTCGGCAGCGTGTACGTGCCCTTGGATTGTCATTCAGAGCGGCGCACCTGGTCGCCGAATCCCCACAGTGCTGCCGCGACAGGAGGAGAACCAGCGGGGAGACAAGAGACGGCGTATTGAAGAAGTTCCAATCCAAGTATAGACGAGTGAAGAGGAGGAATGGAAAATGAGAGAGAGTGAGAAAGAGAGGGAGATAAAGTGTAGGAGTGTCTGCATATGGATTGGAGCCAGTATGGTCACAGCTCATCAGCCGTCTGACTCAGAGCCCTGGTGTTGTGTGGGAGGGGTTTTTAACAGTTGGCAGGGCTACGATTGGCTCATGACCCAACTGTAGTCGTACCACTATCCAAACAGAAGCCTCCACACGCTGCTCTTCTGCCCCTGCATGCATGAGCAGAATGGACTGTGGAAGCTCTGGGAGGAGGGCTGGATGTGCCAAGCAGCCCTCACCTAGCTCGCAGTGCAGCAGTGATGCGGGGAAGCTACAGCCCAGCGCAGCATTTTTGGAATGCATACATTATGTATATACAAATATACAGGTATACTGTATATTTTCTTGCAAGGCCAGATCACATTCTTCCATATCCATAGAGATGTCTCACCATGTAGCCATTAGAGAGTCAAACTAGCCTTACAGACGCTCTTTCCGCATTCCAGTAGTGGCAGTGATGGCATGCAGAGGTCCAGTCATTGAGAGCACTTTTGATGCCTTCCGGAATGCCCATGTCAGTGATTTTCCCCCACGACAGCACCAAAGTCATTATTCCAGCTCCTAAAAGTGTTTCAACAAACTCAGAGGTCCAGATCATTACGCAGTGTTTCAGATCATTACACCCCAGACTTTGTGATTGGGGTTTTGGAGATTTTTAGGCCACATTTTTGGGCCTTAACAGTCATTAATTAGTCTTAAATTGTAATTGTTTTTGTTCCGAAGTTAAACAATCAGATTCAAGTTCCTCAGAGCCAAAATGTCTGATGTTATAAAACCCTAAGCCTACCGCTGAACCTGAGACTTTATTGCTAATACTTTGCAGGAACACAATTTCCCCATTGGGAGCAGATTCCCAATGTATATACAGTTTATATAAATACACCTCCTGGTCCTTTCCCTCTATTGTTGCCGCATCTCATTCCTTTTCCAGTCCCTCTCCACCCCCGTCCTGCGCTGGGTGAGTGATGTGCAGACGCCGACTGGGGTCTGGGCGAGCCTCGCCGGCAGGTCCCATTAAGCCTCGATCGGGGTCTATTTGCCAGATTCCTCTTCCTGTCGGCCGCTTGGCAACGCTTTTGCTTTAACATTAGGCGCGCGGCCGGCGATGATTGCTGATAACACGGCGCAGGCCGGCACCGCCGAACGCATTAACCCTGCGCGCCACTGCCGGAGACCTGACAACGTTAGCTCAGAGGAAAGATAACACTCGCAGTTAACCCCCACACTGCCGGAGAAAAGAAACAAGGACTTTGGAGGTTGTTCGCAGTTCGCTGAACTGACACAATGTTATCCTCCATAAATCTGGCTTTGTTTTAGGATTGTGACATGGGCTCATACTCAACATTCAAACAAACAACGTCCTCTCTCCCTCTGTGTTTTTGGCTGCCAGTGTAGCGATCAGAAGCTGGACCCCGGTGCTCATTTTTAGAAACTGTTGCTGCAGTGCCATGCATTTTTAATGGCTGAGGCCATTGTAGCAAGCTGTTTTCTGCGTGTGTCTTGCAAACACGTGCTGACGCATGCGCCTTCAGAGCTCCTGTGTGTGTGTGTGTGTGTGTGTGTGTGTGTGTGTGTGTGTGTGTGTGTGTGTGTGGTGTGTGTGTGTGTGTGTGTGTGCGTGTGTGTGTGTGTGCGTGCGTGTGAGTGTGTGTGTCTTGGATGGGTTGGGCTTGTGCACCTGTATGCAGAGAAAAGCCTCCCAACGATGAGCTGCTCTGCTGCTGCATTCGGACAGATCACAAACACACGACGGATCCCATTGTTTCCAGCGTTTCCCCCAACACACGGGCCTGACGGAGCTGCGTTTACAGCCGTGTTATGTTTAAATCCCTCGTTCTTCTGCTCATGCGTCCTGCGCTTGACTGATGCTTTTGCTTTGCTTTGCCCCTGCGTCACATTAAGCACACTGTACTGGAGGCATTTTCACTCAATAGCTACAAAGGGCTGATACCGTGTAACCACATGATTACTAAACATTTTTCCAAATGTGCAAACGCTTTTATTTTGTTGACTTTGGAGCGCAGTGGACCTGCACCGCAAACTGCAGAAGTGTTCAAGTACATTAAGTGACATTTTCTTAATCTCAACAATGTACGGGATGTACATGATGTGCTGTTTGGTCATGAACAATGTGTGTGTGTGTGTGTGTGTCTATGAGACATGTGACAGCAAGGGTGTACCTTGTCGTTTCTCTTTTCAAACACACACACACACACACACACACACACACACACACACACACACAAATCAAACATACTGTATGTACAAAAATGAAAGCCAATGTTTGAGGTACTGTAATGTACAGGTAGCGTAGCAGATTAATGACCGTTGGCCCGTATTCTGTTTTATTGTGCCAAGGATTGTCATGCCAGACCTGATATTCAAAGAGGTCACCAGTAACGCTTTACTTACACCAGACTAACAACTCACACACTAGGATGAAGCTGTGTGTGTGTGTAAGTATTTGTATGAGAGAGTGTGTGTTTTTTGTGCTATAGGGCTATAGGTGCTGAATTCAAACCGAAACACTGGACATTGAGACACTCAACTTCATTGTAGTGGATTGCAGGGTCACATTTCTTCTTCAGGGACAGAATGCTCTTACTTCTACTCAAGTATTGTACCTCAGCTGTACTCTAAGATGTCGTTGTGCTTTGCTTAAGTGTTAAAAGAACTTTATATTTTCACTCCTCTATAGTACACACTGTTGGCCATCTGGACATCACCATTGGGGTGCGGCTTGCAGATGGTACTTTCTTTCTTTGGTGTGATCAGAGGTGGTAATTGCTGCAAGCCATAAAATCAGTCGGTAAAAAGGGTTAACTTTGTCGACACAGTATTGGATCATTAGCTTCACCCACAGAGGTTAACGCATGAAGGGTGGAATGCTTCTTCTCAGTGACACGTGAAGTCATGATGCTCAAAAAGTGCTTTAGCTTTTATGAGTACATTCATTTCTTTGGGTCTTTATACTTCTACTTCTACTTTCTGCTTCCATTTGATTAACTTGAGCCAAAGCAACAGCATTGCTCAGAACCAGTTATCGGAGGTGATTATTCTCACTTACCGTCCATACAATACTTCCTGCTTTTACGAATTCAGTTGTGCATTCTGGTGAGATAATGACAACATGTGGCTGTCTCTGTGCAGCAACAGCACACTGAAGGCATCTTGCCTAAACCATCCGGGCATGTAAATCAGGAATGTGAGCGCTGCCAACTGTGAGGCAAAGGTTACAATGATTTGATTGACAATGAATTAGATTTGGTCAGAAACAAGGACACAAACACGCAGATACATACACAGATCACGTTTTTATAAATGTATACCCATAAACATCGACATTTGAGTACACCATGATGTCAGCGATTCGCAGCCTTTTTCATATCAAGGACCCTCGATTTTATATGCATTTGGCCATGGACCCCATTTGATATGATTTTGTCTCTGTGGCCCCAATCTGAGAAAATTTCATTGTTAGATATGATTAAGTCCAAACTTCCGTATGTGTCTATACTATATTTAGGTAGGTAACATTGAATCTAGGATTAAAACTGTCATTATTGTACATTCAGTTATTGTGCGAACGTCTTGTAGTTGAAATAACGGTGAAGTTTAACTATAAATCTATTTTGCTGGGGGGCCCCTGAAACCTTTTGAAGGACCCCACATTGAGAACCACTGATAAGAGTGTGTAAAGATGTAAAAAAAAGAAAAGTTCTAAACTTTGAAGTATTGGTCCAAATAGTGGTTACGATCAGACCCAGCAGTTCAGTTGAGGACAGATCAGATTTATGATTGTGGTGTGGGGATGGTGTGGTTTGAGCAGCCACATGTGTCCTTGGTCTCGGTAATTGGGGACCCAGGATCAGAGTGGCTGCATACCTGTTGGTTGGTCTAACGTGCAACAGGTAAAACCCCCATCCCCACACACACTCAGGAGAGGAGCCCTTGTCATGACACGTGTCCAACTGCTCCAGGGCTTGTTGTATCAAGCAGTTTCTCAACGCCAGCGTCTGCGTCTCTGTGCCCGAGGGCCCCCGACAATGATATTGGGGATTATATCTGTATCTGATACTAGCGATGGGAGATGAGAGACATACACACACACACACACACACACACACACACACACACACACACACACACACACACACACACACACACACACACACACACACACACACACACACACACACACACACACACACCTTCTCATACGAGAAGATCAAGGCTTTTCACTAGAGGTCAACAGACAGGGCATGGACGCCAGACACATACAGATGGTTGTAGAAGTGCGGGAGGTGATGCATTTGATTGGATTAAATGTTTCACAATGCTAAAGCCCCTCCCTCTCTCTCTATCTCTCTCTCTCTCTCTCTCTCTCTCTCTGAGAGTTTTTAACTAATAATGTACACAAACTGACCAGGCTTAATTAAAGGTCACCAATTATGAAAAAAAAACACTCACTCACTTTTTCAAACCCACTTTTTCAGTGCTTGTGTACATACATTTGGGTCTGTGATGGGCCTACTAACACGCAAACTGTGAAATAAGACATCCAAGTCAGTTTTTTGTGCTATGTCCATTTCTGAAAAATGTGATTCAACAAGCCGTTCAGATTTGCATCCCCCTCCTACGGCAAGTGAATGCTCATTAGAATAATACATCCCACCATTTGAGTAACTCCACCCACGGATGAAGAAATAACTTTGCAAAGGTGCGCCGTTTTTTTCTCGCAAGCGCCGGACACACTAGCATTTTGTCAAAGCTAAGAGCTAAGCATGGCCACAAAACCTTTCCGGAAAGAGGAATTAATACCAACTGTTCGCGATAAAACTGCAGACGAGCGAAATGTTCGTTTAAAAAAAAAAATTGTGGTTCTGTGTTTCTTTTGCCGTTTAGCACAAGCTTATGCTAAAAGCCGAGATGTCATTAGATGTCATTTTCTAGAACCTTACTGGTGTGATTTGCTGCAGGATCCACATTAATATTTACCGTATTAGTTTCTAAGTTGAATGTCTGTAAGATGAGCGCCATTTATCCACACTCTTAAAATGAACCACTTCCTG
>NC_137189.1:15473031-15488031 GCF_960531495.2 Zeus faber
GTTTTCAATTTCATTGTTGTCATTCGCTTCTCTCTGTTTCCTTTCCCCCTCCTCAGCTCGCTCCATCCTCCTGTTCTCTGCTTCACATTCCTCCTCTTCCTATGCGAAGCACGCTTTCGCTGAAGGGCTTTGGCCACGAGTGCTTCTGCTGATTCTCCTTTTTTCCCCTCCTCGCAGTTCACCCACGGCATCTCTCTCTCTCTCTCTCTCTCTCTCTCCCTCCCTCTCTCTCACTATCTCACTTCGTTCCTCATTTCCCCTGCATCTCCTCGCATCCCCGAACCCTCTCAGCCTCTGTCCCTCATTCCTGTCCCTCTGCCCTCCCCCCCCCCGCCCCCGCCCATGCCTTTCCTTCCCCTCTCCTCCTGGTGTGCGGGGCCATTTAGACATCTCTCCCTTACCTCACTTGTTTATTTCCCTTTGTCTCCCACGCTCCCCTTCGCTGCATCCCACCCTCCATCGCAAACCGCTTCCTTTGTTCCTAATTTTCATTATACTCCTGCTCCTTCTATTTGAAATAGAATTTTCCTCCTTTCTAGTCTCTTATCAGTTAATTTTTTTTGCCCCAGAGTGGCCGTACTGTGGCCGGGTGCTGAGTAGCCCTGCTAAAATTAGACAATGTCGGGTGTTATTAGCGCTCCACTACTAGGCAGCTCTGGCCGTCTGCCAGGAACCAGCAAACCAACTTCAGACTTGCGGCGCAGGGTGGGGTGGGGGTGGAGTAGGGGGTGGGGGAGCAGGACTGTCAGTGTGCACCATCGATGCTCCTGCATCTACTACACTGGCCCGGGCCCAAACCGATTTGTACAGTACGCCCTTTTTAATATGCGATTGGGATCTGATGGGAATTACAGCTCTTTATTTTTTGTTTGCGCAATTGGCAACGTTGCACTGTTTCCAGATCAGAGCATTTTGAAAGAAAAAATGTGAGATCCTGAAATGAGGATTAGTTGGGTGTGGTCTGTTAAATTGTGTGTTTGAATAAGTGCCAAAATGCATTAAGATGCAGAGCGGAGGATTTGAGGATTTAAGTTATTAGTCTTGGCCAAATGATGTTCCTGATTACAAGTAGATCATAATCAGGAATGAGTGTGTGCTGTGTCACTTGGATCAGATTTGATGAGAAAATCATCTAATTATCCAACAGGTTGTCTTAGATAACCGGCTGGTGTACCCCAACTTGTTGCCTGCTGGAGAGAGATGTCGGCCATGTTGAATCCTTGATGCCGCACTTAACTCGGGACTAGACTGAACCAGCCCACATATGTCCACAAACATGAAGCTAATTATTCTGCGGTCATGTTACAAACTGCAAAGGTGATGAAGCATGTAAAGTAGAGCTCATTGGTGGCTCGGCCCCAGATGGAAAGTACAGTGCCGAAAGCGGGCAAGTTTTGACTGAAATGGCCACGGGCCTTTGTGTAAATAATGCCTGAACGCATGTCTATAAGCACGCGTTAAAAATTTGATTCAAGGGCATTTTTATTAATAAGGCCGTTGCGCTGACGGGGTCTCCGCCTTCGGGAACAGTCTTGAACACAGCTCATTTTTTATGAGAATGTGGATTACCACAAGTTGAACTGTGCACCTTGGCAAATGGCTGTGTCACACAGATGTGTCTCAGGGACAGAATATAATGGATGTAAGGCTTATAATGTGTTTTTCTGTGTTTTTGTGTATTTCAAGGTGAGATTGCGGAAGCTGAGGCAGCGCCATATACTCAGCGGGCCCATTGCAGTTTAATTGTTCGCCTGCCTAATAAATCAACTATGTTGAGGGGGATTATTTATGTGGAGTGGGTTAGACAAATAAATCACAAGCGCTTGCTGCTCTGGGCTTCGCTCGGCGTTTGTGTGGACGTGGATATGTGTGTGTGGGTGTGAATGTAGACTATAAATTTATTTTCCGATTGTGTTTTGCATGTGTGACTCACAAGGGAAGATGCATCTGGTAGATCCCCCCCCTCCCAAACGTGTTTGCCGATGCTCGATCGCTCTGCTGGGGCAAAACAATGAATTTACATAGATGAATAACAGGGTCTATTGAACAACTTTGTAGTGTTCTGTGAGGGACCTGTGTACAGTTTCCCTCTTTATCCAGCTCACGGTTCTCAAACAGCTCCTCGGTGGGATGCTACTGTAGTTCTCGCTGTTGCTATGCGACAGCTGGAAAATTTTCTAAAGCATTTTTGTCACTGCAAAGTTGAGAGGCTTTTTAACCTTCAGAAGGGGATATGGAAATGACCAATTTTCTGTTAAGAAACAAAAATTGTAGTCTTCTGGCTCTAAGATAATGATGGTATAGTGGATTTGGAGATTTAATCATAACTTAATTGCCATTAAGGGTTCTAGCAGACCTACTCAGGGTCCTGTTGACATGGCAAATGTGGGTGCTGTCTGCATTCACCAGAACCCTTCCAAAAACCACCAAAAAACTATGATAAACTTGTCTGGTGTGTATTTGTCCAGCTCAGTGTTGGGTTGACGTGTAATCAGCCAAGATGTCATGTGCTGTGGATGCTGTGGATGCTGTGGGTTGCTGTTCTTAATCACTTCGAAGAGCCGCCGCCAACTCATTTTCAAAGTTTGTCAAAAGAGTTTGTGCAGAACCAATTTTAGTCCATTTGTCGACCAGTTTGTTTTCCCATATTATGGCCAAGACATTTTTTTGTTGCATGTCATTTCAAAGTTTGATCATGTGGGGCCTTTCACTTGGTTTGTCGTTGGAACCCCAGGGGCCCGAGGCAATCCGACACCAGGTAAACGCAGGGCATTTTTCAGCAGCCCCCTCTTAGCCACGTTATTTGGCAACCAACACAGCACAAGGGGCGAGCGACATTACATTTTGAAGACCTCAACCTTTACCTTCTCTCAAAAGTCTCAAAGTGATGATTTCAGGGTTATATCAGTGGATCCGACATGCATTCTCTTTTGTGATTGTGTACACCCCATAACGTTTCTTGAGGATCCTTTGCTGTTTTTCAGCAATTTTTACAACCCCACGATATCACCCTCTCCGGCTTAATGTTCCAGATGTTGTTATGAAAGCCAAACCAAGCTGTTAAACCGAAGTTCAGCACCGAACCTCAATGAAGCACGTTAAGGACTGACTGTTTCACATTCAGTGTCGTGAGTTTGTTAAGAGGAAACAGCCTTGGCTAACATATGGTATGTACTTGAGGATAGTTGGTTCGAAAGGTCAGTGTGTTGCCTTAGATGGTACAGAGGTATTGTAATGCTTGACCCATCCATGACCTAAAGGAGTAGCGGCGTCACCCGAGAAACTTGACTCTGGACGCAATGTGCATCAACAGGCGTTCAGCTTGTGGAGTGAAGTGCCAGTGGGAGTGTGAATGGAAGAATTCTGCTGAGCTGGATACAAGGTTGAAGGTCGAAGAGGCCTGCGGCATTCTAGATGTACTACGGAGAGATGGAATATATCAGTAAGAGGACTTTCGTTATTGCTGACAAGCGATGATTAATCCTTGGGCACAGGGCTGGGTAGCATTGCTGATAAGGCTTATGTCTGACTTGGTGTTCTTTCTGTTAGGAGGCCTTTGTGTTGAGGTGGATTTTTTTATTTAATGGGGTAGCATAACGGCGGTTTTGAGCTGGTTGAATCACGGGGAAAGCATTATCCGGCGCAAGCAGGAAGGATTGGCTGTTTTACCTTACACTGTATCTTTCTCTCGCGGTCAGTTCTTCTCACCTTGCATCAAGGTCTTTTTCATCACTTTGCTGCTTCTTTTATCACTGTTCATATGTCTTTGTCCTCATTCCCGATTTCTCATCCCCTCCCTGTTCGCTGTTTCAGCCTTGACACATATACGGTAAACTTATACAGTATTTTTTGAAGCAGCGCAATTGTGGAGTTTTTTTCTTCAATCTCCTCTCTCTCCCACTCTGTTTCTCCCTTTGCCAGTACTATCTGCATCTTCTGCTTTCCTCTGGGTCCAGTGCAGAGCAGACTGTGTCCCACCCCCAGCCCCTGTCCTCCTCCCTCCCGCGGTGATGCATGACTGGCTGCCTTTGACGTCACCGCTGGGCCCGGCGTCACGGCAGCACGGTGCTCACCGGCTCGCCAGCTCCGGCGGTCTCTCCGACTGCCTTGTGATTATTCGTCCTCCGCCTCTGCCTTATCCCCCTTTTTCATCTCTCGCCACCTCTCTTTCAATACATCCCTCATTTTCTAGCGGCACGCATGTCTGACGCCGTTTCTCAGACTCTCCCTCTCCGGACTCTTTTCTATTTCTTTCCTAGCGTTTCCATTTCTCAGGCCCGTGCTTAAGCCTGTTTTGGGCTTTCATCTATTTGCCTCCCACTGTCCTCTGAATCCCCCCCCCCCCCCCCTACTGTTCTTTCTGTCAACCTCCTCTACCACATTGCAGTCGTTTTCCATTCGCTCGCACACAAGGATGTTCAGACTCGGATATGTCGATCCATACAGTACATGAGTATATACTGTATATTTGCACTCGCATCCCACATGGTGGTACCACATACACAGTACCACCAGACAGCAAATACAACCTATTCGCATTAATTGTACATTCCAACACCGTTCCACTACAGTGACAAAAGAGGATTCCCTCCAAAATAAAGGACAGACGAGCAAGATAAGCAGAAAGCTTTAGAATAAAATGAGCTCCCAAACGGTTCTCTACATTTTGTAAGTCCGGCATCCTCCATCCTTCCTGTGGCGCTTCCCGGCCAAGAGATTCTCTACTCCCACTACTGCTAGTTCTCTGCAGAGATTTCCTTGGTCTGCCACAAAAGGAAGACCTAATCAGTCATGCCACAATGTGATAATTGAGTTTTATGTTGCTTTTTTTCGGTTCTGTTTCCCTTTGAATCGCCCCCATCTTCCACCCATGTTTGAATGCCAAGTTCTGTTCTGCCAAACTCACTTTCTCTGACGCCCATGACTCACCTTTGTTTTTCAAGAATGTCGCTCGAGGCGGGGTAACAAGAAGCAAATATCCAAGAAGCAATATAAAAAAGCTTATTGGTGTACTTTGAGCTCCAAAATAGCTCAGGACACTTTCATCAGTTTCGACAGGATGTGAAGATGACCCACTTTCTGCTCTCTATGTCTCCCTCTCTCTCTCTCTCCATCTCTCTCTCTATCTCTCTCTCTATCTCTCTCTCTTTCTGCCTCCCCCGCTGTCCAGCTCCTGTCTCAGCCTGCGGTCATTCTGTCCACTGGAGGAGCTGCTCAGCGTGGGGACAGGGGCAGAGGCAGGGGCCTCCCACAGTTAGAATCAGATGATCGGATACTTTTTGTCAGTGAATGTAACGACATCCCGCATTGCTGGGGCTTGAGGTGTAGTTCCCCAGCAGGAACTTTGGGTCATGTTTTTCAGTGGAGCTTAAAAGAAATGGTAGCCATCGCCACAGAGACGTCGGGAAACTTTTCTTTGGAAGCTGCAAATGTCTCAGGAATCAGAAAAGGAAAAATTATCTTGAAACAGACCGTCCGAGACCTCTACTTTCCTCAGGTGCAGCTTGAGCCCACACATGGAGTGAGAGAGCAAAATAGAGCGGTTGACTTCCATCCCAAATAAGTTCAGACGGAATTAAATTCACGGCCAATTTCTTAGCTGAGCTCTTTTTTTATCATTTAAATGAGTCTCTGCTGTCGGATTCAACCTGCCGTTCGGGCCACTGAGGCCAGCTGCAATTTTATGATAATTGTTTAGGCGACGCTCGCTTCGAGGTAAAGTGTAGTCGGTATTTCCCTCTGTGAAGCACCAGTGGTATTTCCATCTGTCGTAGCTTCAATTTATTTGGCAGGAAGCTGTTCTTGTTATGACACCCGACGTGTCAATGCGTGTGCATGTTTTATGATAATGTGCCATGGCGCTGGGTGGCGGCTTCTTTAGAGGGAAAGGCAAAGTGAGCAGCACAACTTTAAATCCTTCTCTCTTTGCGAGGCCCTAAAACATTGGGTTGCCAGGCAACCTCCGGACAGCGGCGTTTTCAATGAAGTCATTTCTAGTTGCTCTCAGTGGGATGAATCTATCGAGCCACTCTTCTTTCACCCCGGTAGGACTTCTTTAGCTCTCTCTCTTTCTCTCTCTGTCTCTCTCTCTCTCTCTCTCTCTCTCTCTCTCTCTCTCTCTCTCTCTCTGGAGTTATATATCAATGGTCAGTGATACAAATGGTCATCTGCAGGCAAAGCCCCAGACCATTCAACATTTTGTGTAACTGCATAGACTTTGATCCAGTTGGATAGCACTGCAGGCCATTAAGGTGGTTGCCCCACACACACACACACACACACACACACACACACACACACACACACACACACACACACACACACACACACACACACACACACACACACACACACACACACACACACACACTGATGATAAGCAATAGTACCATACCAAGGGTGTTACACCTCTTTGCGTACGCCCCCCTCCCCCCTCCCTTCACCCTCCGCAGTGTAGAGAACTACAGCTGGAATGAATGGATGTAGTCGGTAAAACTCACCCATTTACCGGGTCTCCCGAGCTCAGTGACGGTCAATATTCTCCTTCTCTCCTCTCTCATTTTCTCACCCCTCCTCCATCCATCTTTCCTGTCTCCAAATTCCTTCTGCGTCTTTTATCAAGGCAGTCTATCTCTCTCTAACCACGTCTTCTCTCTAAGCCCTGCCGCTGTCTTTCTTGGCTGTCTTTTCTTGCCTCGGATGCCCTAATAATATCCGTCTCTTGTCTGCTATTTCCCTTTTTCGTATCTTTGAATGTCTGTGAATGTCTCTCGCCCACTCTGTCTCTTCGGCAACTAATGTTTTGTTTCTGCCTTGAGACAGACAGTATTTGTTTCAAATGCGTATGTCATACAGTTCATTTGGTCGGTATTGTCAGTATGCATCTATCCACCATTCCATTCTGCTTCATACGGTTCAGCAGCATTCCAGCATCGCTAAAATCACAGACACAACTGTCATCCAGTACAGTATTTACAAATGATCATCATCGCCTGAAGCATCTACCTGACATTAATGGTTTTACCACCTTTCGAATGGATTTACTCTCATAAAAACTTAAAGATAGGTAACTTCAATATCAGAAAATATTATTTTTTGTGTATAATCTTAAAACTAAATAGGTAAATTAGGAGTATCCTAATTAATATTGGCTACTCCAGTTTTTCGGTAAATTTCCTTTTTGTCCATCTTTCCGACATCCACAGATCCATGGATGGATAAAAGGTTATAACATCAAAAATAGTTCCGAATTTAATTGCATTTACAACTTGCCTTGGTATATCGTTTTATTTTTACTCGTCATACAATATGACGAGTACGATGCAAGTTGTATCACATAAAAAACCCACCTTTTGAGCCGAGTTTCACAGGAGCTAGGCTAGTTGATCCCATCTGCTGCCTTGCATTCAGCTAAAACAGCATGCAGCGCGTCACTGAAATTGCCATCGACATTCTTCATTTGGGTAAGATAGACAAAAAGCGAATTTCCCCCAAAACCGGAGTTTCCTGTTGAAGTAGTAGCAGCCTCTTCAGCTTGTGGTTGCTGGTAGACCCCGGAGGGGAGACCCGTCCAGTGCACGGGGGAGTATCCTGCTCTCTGCCCAGTGTCGCAACCTTTGACTAAGCTGTAACGAGAAGCGAATGACCTTTAAACCCCGAGGCCATTTGCTTTTGTTATGACTTTGAACAAGCAAACAAACAAGAAAACACAAAAACAAAGCATAAAAGCGCATAAAATGGCAATGGGTAAAAGCGATTTGATAATGAGCACAAGCCAGCAATGTGTAATTAACTGAAACATTTCACAGCTGGAGTTGTGAAAATGGAGAAAATAACAGATACATCGTCGCCTTCACTTTCATCTTGACCTCCAGCATTTCAGCTAGGTTAATAGTTAATTCATTTTTATCAAGGTTACCCTCCATCATTGCCAAGTTCCCAGCTCTACTGCATCCGGTTGTGTAACATGACTCAAAAGTGTATTCTATCAAAAGTGACTCATAATTTCTCATTGTTTCAGTGCTGACACAAATGCCAACGGAATCTTTCACCGGAATCGCTCGGCGCCTTTCTCTACATACCCTGGCATCCTCTCTCACCCTAGCAATTTTCAAATCAATAACTTGTTTCTGCTGATGAAGTATTTGTCCTCGATTCCCCCTTCCCTCCCCCTGACCCAGTCTCCATCTTGGTGGTATGTTCCTTGACGTGCCCCTATCAGATTCGGTCGCCCAGGTGTGGAGTGTTACTGTCAGCATGAGGGTGGAGCCGCCGTCATCCAGCTGCAGTTCCTCATCAATGAGGTAGGTCACGGTGGCAGCGCACCAAATATGAAGGGAACGGTGGCGTCAGCGTGCTGATATAGTGCCCTGGTAAGGAACTTTTCAGCGCTAAGATCAACCATCCTCGGGGGGGGGTCAAGAGCAGCTACTGTGTAAGCGGTAAATCATGGGGAAAGTGTCTTCAGAAGTGCCTTAAAGAAACTTGGTAATAAGTTCCTCCTACTTCAGAGTCGACCTCATATCAATCCCATCGCCATTAGCCTCCAACAAAATGTCCTGATGTCAGTCCTCAGCCTCGGCCACAGGGTTCGACCTTCAAGACTCACAAAGGCTTACCACTGCTGCTCGCCTGGAGCAGGCAACATACAACAACATTATTTGGATTGTCGTTCGATCCTTGCTCTCGGCCTTTGGCTCTATAGGCGGAAGGTTCCGGCGTTGTGGTATTTTTGGCCGGGGGACTCGCGGGAGGGAAAGCTCTCCTGCCCCGGTGATCCTAGACAGCAGGGGCAGGCGTGGCCCTGGAGATTGCAGACTTAATTACTCGACTATCTCTGGTGCACTTCCACACACTTACCGGTAAAATCAAATACGAGCACAGGAGTGCTGCCACAGCATACTCGGGGTCACGCACACACACACACTCACGCACACACACACACACACAAACACACTTTAAAGCACAGATCTCTTCTTTTCTTGCCTTTGCCTTTTCTTGCCTTTGAGTCACATTGACATTGGTTTTGCTCTTATTCGGACACTGCTGAGACCATCACACAACACATGCTGCTCATGTTGTTTTTTACAAACAAAAAAAGCCCAGAATGTCTCTCTCTCCTCAGTCTAAAATGTCCTCCACCCATGTTTAACTTACAATGAATTTAAATGGGATTTGTGTCAAACTATTGACAATGCATCCTTTATCCTGCTTAACCATGCATGTGTGTGTGTCTGTGTGTGCATGTGAGTGTGTGTGTGTGTGTGTGTGTGTGTTTTGTGCATGCTGTACTATTACTCAGCGACGCATTGACGCACACAGGCACGCACATATATAGCCTATGAATCATAATTGTTACCTTGGATTGAGCTTCCTGCTTAAAAATCTGCCTCAGTGTTCAGAGTCCTATAACCTCTGTATGAAAAAAAAAGGTTGTTCATCGGCTCAGAGAATATTTGGGTTGTTTTTGGTTGGCAACTAGGGCTGCAACTAACATCTATTTTGCTCATCAAGTAATTTGTTGATTATTATGTCTATTAATTGTGATTAATTGGATAAAATAGCTAACCTGTTTTAGAATTAAAATACATTCTGTTTGCTTTACATCAACTTTTGGGGAATTTTCTCTACTTTGCCTCGTTATGTTCAACCTGCCGTGATGCACCCGGTAGTGTGTTGAATATTTGGCAGCAAAAACACCGCCATCTTTCTTAAACATATCTTTGCTTTTGGCGGGTTGTGTCTAACATGCCCTCAACTCAGTGAGTGATGCGGCCATGTCGACGAAGGGTATGTAGCGTTTCCAGGCAACTCGCAACCAACTGATCACCAAATCCATTGAGAAACTCTCATCATCGATTTCGTTGATAAGTTGTTGCAGCTCTAGAAGTAACCACTTTTTTTTTTTACTGTATAAAGCATTTTATAAACTATGTTGGTGTGTGCGTGTGTCCTTGTGTCCTCCAGGGGGCGCTGGTGAGCGCTCTGGCGGACGACAGCGTCCACCTGTGGAACCTGAGGCAGAAGAGACCGGCCGTCCTCCACTCACTGAAGTTCAACAGAGAGAGGTGAGGAGCAATATCTTCACCTCTCTCTGCCCTCTCTCTCTCTCTCTCTCTCTCTCTCTCTCTCTCTCTCTCTCTCTCTCTCTCTCTCTCTCTCTCTCTCTCTCTCTCTCTCTCTCTCTCTCTCTCTCTCTCTCTCCCTCTCTCTCTCTCTCTCTCTCTCTCCCTCTCTCTCTCTGCTCTCTCTCTCTTTCTCCTCTCTCTCTCTTCCCCCCCCCTCTTTCTTTCGCTCTGTGTCTGTTAATTCCATCGCTTCTCTCGCTTCTCTCCGCTCCCTCATAACGGCACGGAGTGGAGACGGTTTGTTACAGCTTTCTCCCCGTGGGAACTGTCGATTTTTGCAGACTGTCTTTCCGTATGTGAACAGGCATCCCATTTGTTCATGCAAATCACAACTTCAGTCCTCTCCTCCATCCTTCCTTCCTTCCTTCCACTCCCTCTCTCTCTTGTTCCGGAGAATAAAACATTACACCTTGGTCACTTGCCACCTCTGGTACTGTGCACCACTTTGGGTACAGGTGTGAAAACCTGGTTCACCACATGGAATTCACACACCATTAAGCTGTGATAACACACACACACACACACACACACACACACACACACACACACACACACACACACACACACACACACACACACACACACACACACACACACGCACACACACACACACACACACATACCCACAGGCAGAAATACCTACACACAGCCACCAACAACTAAAGACATAATATACACACGCTGTGAAGGCTGTTGGGTGAAAGTTCTATTATTATTATTATTATATTCAGATATTATCCACTGAAAAATATATTTCCTTGTTTCCTAATGAAATATGATCAGCTAAAACATCTGAACGGAAAATCTAAAAAAATCTAGAAAAATCTGCTTTCAAGGGTTGCATAACTGTAAAAAAGGACTAAGGCCTTTAAGTTGTACAAGTATATGAATGGGGGTTATATTAACTAAATCTATGGATTTTTGCACAATTTATTTGCAAAATGTTTTATTTACTTTTTAATTTAAGTTGTTAAACATGAACAACTGCTCTCTCTATATACACATTTAATATGATGTCTTTTTTTTTTTTACCAACTTTTTTACCATATAAAACTTTACAAAAGAATCCTGGCATTTCATGTTACAGATGTTCTCAATCAATGGTTAAGAAAAATAAATAAAAGGATATAAGAAAGCTATTTAAAAAATGAACGGCAAAATATGGAGAAAATACTTATATTAGAAAGATTCTACTTAAGATAAGAATCAAAAGGTAGAAAAACTGGCAATAAACATATATATTAACCAAAGTTTTGGAAAAAAAATGCAGTATATATTAGACCCAAAAAAATGACTTCAAATAAAAGTAAGAATAAACTCTGTATTAACGATTCCCATTCTGACAAAACACACGCCTTTTCAAGTCAAAGTGCCTTACTATTCCTTACCCTGACCTCTCTATTTGGGAATATCTTTAGTCTACTGTTTGTTCTCTGTTACGGGTGTTTTAATCAGATCACAGGATTGAAGTTGTGTGTTACTTTCTTCCCGGAAACACAATTGTAGAATCCCTCGATCCCGGGGAAGGTGATGTCGACACCCATCACAAGCGATCAGATTGACGAGCGGCTGATTTGTCGAGGGCGATACAGAGGGAAGGGGTTAAGCGTCGTAGCCGGTGATGTGAGACGGCGTTGATGTGACAGACAGGTGGCCGGCAGCGGCTTTTAGGGCGGCGAGCGTTCCGGCGGAGGCGCTTGAGCGCCTCTGACATTTAGCGAGCGCCGCCGTCTTTAGCGTAACCTCCCCGAGCCATGGCGGAGGCAAGGAGAGGAGTCATTGTGGAAGAGGGAGGAGGAGGTATTCCGTTCATCGAAGAGGATTTCATGTCCCAATGTCACTCAAAACCAGGGGGCCTGGGGAGTGAGGGAGTTCGCTCTCAAATTTTGGTTGGGGCGGGCGGGGGATTAAACTTTAATAAACCCCTGTATTACTGAGGAGTAAGGGAGTGGCTGAGGGGAAGGTTGTTTCAGGGCTGGAGGGATGGAGGGAAGAGAAGAAGAGGGAACAGGAGCATAGGGAGAAGTCTATGGACTGCCGATTGAAAAGGTTCTCTTCGGGGGGGGGGGCGGCGGTTTCGTCCTCCATCTTTAATGGAGGATGAAACCAATGTGTCAAATTGAGTTTTAGCCAGTTTACTAGTCAGCATAGGCATTGTACATCAATGACCATTTCCTAATTTCCACATTTTTTATATTTTTGATATTGTCTCTACTTTTGAGAAATCTGAACTAGGTCCCATTGGACCTGGTCCCATTGGAAATGATGGCAACACATAATTTCGTCAAAGTTACTCAAACTTTGCCCTGTTTTGCATTTGTTAAAGCACGTCCGCATTTTCGAATGGAATTAACAATTTGTTTTTAAATCAGCCATTTACTACCCTTTGTGTGCTCACATGTCAATCCTTTGTCACAAAAATCCTCATCACACATTCGTGAAAAAGCAGCGTAGGTCTGTATTATTACCGCAAAGTATGATCTGCTCTGCTTGCTCAGGTATGGAGCCGGCAGTGGTTTGCTTCCAGTCTTAGCTTGGCTCGTGTTGTGTGTAGACGTTGGAAGGCTGTTCAGATACTTACAGTGTGTCGCTTACTTCCACTTAAATGGAATTGCCGCTGGGATAGTTCTGGTAGATTCCATTTTCTGTAAATGGCTCCAATTGCATGGACCATTAACAGAACTTTATTTTATGCTTATTATGATAGGAAGTTATTGCAAATGACTCTATAATATGCTTTTTCTTTGACCTGCAATTTTTGCAAATTCCCGTAATTTTAATGCAAAAAACCCCACATGAAACGAAACAAATTGCATTGCACAGTTTGAGAAAAGCCCTTGCAAAATTAAGCATCTTTGTTCGCAGCAATCACACTTTTTTTACGTTCATTAGGAAGCAGAAAGCGTGGCTCTCTGAAGTGAGGAGAGGTCACAGAGGTTTCGGAGGAAAGAGAGGATTCCCAGTATTCTCTCAGACGGACGTGTCGGGGGATGGAATCGGACAGAGCCGCTACATCTAGAAAGATCCTCGGCCGCTCCTCCGGTGCCCTTTCTCCACCCTCTCCTCTGGTTTTTACCTTCCCTCCTTAACATCCAACCCCTGCGACTGAGCGTTTCTATAGCTGAGCTTCCTCTCGTCAGGTCGCTGGGGACAGGGCGGCCATTTCACCTGACAGCAAAAGGACAGGTGTCTGGCTAGAGCTGTCACAACAGCATCCTGTGACCATGGAGGGCACGAGTAAAACAAGACAGCCACTGACACCCCAAATCCAACAGTCATAGGCCACCAAAAAAATAAAATATGTACATGTATAAATTCACAAAATAAATGCGTAAAATAACTTTGTTTGACAAAACGATTTGAGATGGTTTTGAAATGGAAGGGGGGGATGTCTTGACGGTGATGGCAGTGGCAGGCCACGCCTTTTAGACATCGGAGTAAAACAAAATAAACTGTCATGACTGGCAAGTAGTGTATGCACTGTCAAGTCTCTTTCTTTCTTTCTTTCTTTCTTTCTTTCTTTCTTTCTGTCAATTGTCTATAACAGTGATTGTCAGCCTGGGGGGTTAGACCCTCGCAGGTGACGCCAGAGATCGAGATAGGGGTCGTGAGGCCTTGTACGATTGGAGGCATATGTTTCCTAATAGTCAAATATTGGTTTGAAAATCCTATATTCTAGCGAAATCCATGACTTTGTGTTTTAAAGGATTGTATGCCCTGAAACACCTCTTTATCATGGAAAAAACCCCAAAAAACAATTCAGGCAAAAGGGGCTCTTGTACCGCATCATTTAAATAGGCATATTGGATTCAATCAGGCTTGATTTAGAGGGTCTCTGAGGAAAAGAAGGTTGGAAACCCCTTGTCTAAATGCCACTGATAAAGTCATTCCAGATACTTGGGGTTCAACTGTCTTGTATCACTCTAACACCTGTTAGTCTGATAGCTTAGCTACAGTAGCATCGTCAAAAATAGATTCACTGTGCTTGATGGGAACTATAAAAATGGAGGGGGCGGGGGAGAGGGGGGGGGTCCATTTACTTGCAATTGTTTCCTTTCCCATCATTTGTCCTACTTCACTCCAGATGAGCTTCTAACTATAGGCTAATGTCGTTGGGAATGTGGGACATGTTATTCCAGGATTCCGCGCGAACCCTTGCGTTGATCAGAATGCGAGTTGATCCAAGAAAGCAGTGTTGGCGAATGCTCCCCCCCGGCCTCAGCATCCGCTCCTATCTGATCACCAGTACGGTGCAGTGGGGGTGGGGGGCTGAGACAGACTGGGCTCCAGCCAGCGAGTTGTGAGTCAGTCAGTCTGTGGGCTGTGGTGGAGAGACGGGTGGAGGGATAGAGCGGTGGTGGGAGTGGGAGGAGAAATCCTGCCTAGTCATTCTGCTCTGGCACCGGGTGGGTTTGGGGGGGGCTCTTGTCGCCTCCTAGCCAGGGGAGGAGGCGCTGCAGACTGGGAGGTTTGGTGTCATTACATGGTGATATGATAATGATGATGAGATAATGAAGTGTGTGTGTGTGTGTGTGTGTGTGTGTGTGTGTGTGTGTGTGTGTGTGTGTGTGTGTGTGTGTGTGTGTCTGCGTGCGTGCATATCTGCGTGTGTGCGTGCGTGTGTGTGTGTGGGGAAGATACACTCCTCCTACAGAAGGTCTCTGTGTTTCTGCTTTGTGTAATTGTGAGTGTTGAGCTGATTGTCCCTGGAAGGATCTTTCTCCACGCCGGCCAATAACGGTATATTCTGCAGTAATTTGCTCCCAGTTGCCAGTTCCTACGAATGCTGCCAGCAATGTTTACACTGAATCACATTGTGACGGCCATGTTATTCGGAGGAAATGTTCTTCACAAGGCTGCATTTGGACAGGCT
>NC_137189.1:15490531-15520531 GCF_960531495.2 Zeus faber
GAGTGTATGAGATCGGTTCTCAGAATGGAAAAAAGGGAGTGGAGAAATGTTATACCCTGAGCAAAATGAGAAAAGCACTTAACACTGTGTGTTTATATATATATATATATATATATATATATACACAGTATATATATATATATGCGTGTGCGTGTGTGTGTGTGTGTGTGTGTGTGTGTGTGCACAGGGCAGCGAGTGTGTCTCGCCCACACGGCTTTAGATATTTTCTCACAAACGTCCGACTGTAGCGCCAAACAGGCCTCAGTGTTTCCATTTTATTGTAGTTAATGAGGGTATGTGGGAAGATGTGGAAGCGTCACTCCACGCTTTAAACTCCCCCCAGCAGAAAGCGGAGGGGGGTGGGGCTGGAGGGGGTGGGGGTGGGGTCCCCGCTACTTCATCAAACGGGGGCTTTCCAACACACACCGGCCACTGTGTCACAGTGGGGTCACCTTGGGGGGGCTGTCGGAGGGGGACCTTGATGCGGCGGTGAGCCCCAATTACAAAGGCAGCCATCATTGTTATTCCTCCTCAGGTGGGAAGGATGAAAAAAGGATGAGCTGATGAATCGAATGGAGGGTGGAGTTGAGGAGCGGAGGGACGTTTGCGTGTCCCCCCCCATTAAACCTCCGCCTGATGGGTGGATGAAAAGAAAGAATGGCAAGGTGGTGGTGAGATACTGAAAGAGGGATGAGAGGAAGCCCCCTCTCTGACCTCCACCCTCCTCCTCCTCCGCTCCCTCAGGTGCATGTCCCCGTTTAAACTGATGCAAGTTTCTCATCAATGCTCCTCTATAGGTTTTCTTCTTTTTTGGGGGGAGTGGCTAAATACCCTTCTAAAGTTTTGCAGTATGTGTCTCTCATCACAATGAGGCATCAAAAGTGAATTTGCAACTACTCAAGTATCCCAAAATGGTACGAAAGCCAAATATTGAATGAACCTATTTAACAAATATGATAAAAGAAAAGCATAAATAAGGGCTTAACTTAAGAACATACTGTATATTTTCTTAATCAAAATGAATAAAAACATTTTTTATAAATTAATTGAATTTTTCTCATTCATTGATTTAATATCAGAAACAAGAGAGCAAAATTAAATGAATTTTTGGGGGGAAATTAATATGAAATAAATCTTAATGTCTTCATCATCTATTTGCTTCGTTGGAGAAAATATATTTTTAAAATTAAAATTAACTAAACCTTTTTTTTTTTTAACTTTTGATAAATCTTAATTTCTTCATCATCCATTGATCTAGCCTCTTTTATTCTCTCCCAAACATCTCCTCAAAACTTCTTTATTGGTTTGATATATCATATAAAGCAGAGTAAATACAATACATAAATGCGCATTTCTTTGAAGGTAGGGACAATATCATAACCAAAACAATTACATTTTTTTCCCATATCTCTCCCTCTCCCTTTCTCTCTCCCTGCAGGATCACCTTCTGCCACCTGCCCTTCCAGAGCAAGTGGCTGTACATCGGCACCGAACGGGGGAACATCCACATCGTCAACGTGGAGTCCTTCACGCTCTCAGGCTACGTCATCATGTGGAACAAAGCCATCGAACTGTGAGTGGACGCCCTGAAACACACCCAGCCCCCAACATGGTCTTAATATGATATTTAACTTTCTCCAATCTATTTATAAGAACTTAATATCAATACGTTGTCCTGGACCTTTTCTTCATGGGTGCAGCTCTAGCCCTCAGCACTGGGCGTTCTGTTGTTCTGGACCGTGGGAAGTGAGTCACTTAGATCGATAACAGTTACCCTATGTGTGTGTTTCTGTGAGTGTGTGTTTTGGTCTTTTGGTAAGCGTGGATGGTAAGCATGCCATAAATGTAAAGTAAAGTAAATGGCAGATCACACAAGCTCTGAAGGTCTTGCCGTTCACTGGGTGTAGGTGTCAGTAGCGTGAAGTCAAGGTGGAGAACACTAACCCTGACCTGATGTCTCCTCTATTTCGTTTTTTGCGCTTTTCTCAGGTTAAAAGATTTTTAAAGGGATGTTTTTTTTCAAGAAAAAGGGGGAAGACATGTCTGATCAAAACAGCTGGAGCTCATTTTGGTTATCGTCAAGAGTCCTAGAACCAGTTTTACACAACATCCAAGCCAATTTGGCGCATACGGTATTAGGCGGATATTTTGAAAAATGGTTGCCATGGCCCTCAGTGGACAAATTCTCGATGCCTCCACATCTGTATATTTTCATAAGATTTAAAAGCAAAAGACCCAATTGTTGACCTACTTTTTGCACTGTTAACACACTCAAATATACTGGAATTTTAAAAAATATATTCTATTGCGATACTAAGATAATCACACTGCAATTTGAGTCAGGAGCTGAATTTCATCCCAATATGGCATCAGAAGACCACGCCAATTCCTTATGTATGAGTCATTTACTTTTCTTTTTGTGGCGCTGACAGAGTTGTTGGAGTTGAAAGGTAATGCGGTGGGAACAGGGTGATTAGTCGGCCCCTTCTGGCGTCCAGGTAGCGAGGGAGCCATCTCTCTGCCTCCCTCGCCGGATCTGTCAGAGTTTGACGGGCTCCATTTTGGCTCCCCTGCTGTCGAGACTTAAATTATTCACCGGAGCGTTTTGCTGCACACCTCCTTCCCTGTGTGTGTGTGTGGAGAGAGTAGCAGAGACGGAGAGAGAGATAGAGAGGAAGGGGCGGAACAGGTGTCTGCAGAGATCAGTGTCGGGTACACAGTCGTCTCGTCTCAATACAACTGGAGGGGTAGAGGGGTGGGTGGTAGAGAGAGAGAGAGAGAGAGAGAGAGAGAGAGAGAGGGGGCAGATTGTGGAGAGTGGCAGGAGAAGCGAGGGAGTGGGTCGCAAGCAGAGAGTGACTGTGGATGAGGGAGGAGAGGATTGGAGAAGAAAAGAGAAGAGAGCAGATAGGAGAAGAGAGGGTGAAGAGGACGGGGGAGAGAGGAGAAGACAGAAGAGGATTGGTGAGGAAAGGAGGAGAAGAGAGGAGTGGAGGAGAACAGAGGAGGGGACGGGAGAGGAGAAGAGGGGAGAGTGGATAAGAGAGGAGAGAGGAGGAGAAGAGAGGAAAGGCGACGAGAAGAGAGGAAAATAGAGGAGAGGAGAAGAGAGGGGAGGAGAGGTGGGAAGAAGAGAAGAGATTCAAGGAAAAGAGAGAAAATGAGGAGGAGTGGGGGAGAGGAGGAAGGGAGGAGAGGAGGGAGGGAGGCGGAACGCAATAGAGAAGGGTGTAGCCTGGGGGAGAGGATGGGCATGGTGGAGACGTCACGGAGGAGAGGAATGGGGGGATGACAGGGGGTAAACGCAGCCAGTGAAACAGAGAAGAGAGAGACAGGGTAAAAAAAAAGATGGAGAGATAGCCGTGACTGTTTTGTCAAAGGGAGGGCGGGGAAAAAGCGAAGGGATTGAGGGATGAAAAAGAACAAGACGAGGGGAAGAGGAAGGGGATGGTAATTATGGGATGGATGGTCAGAAGCTGCACTGTTATAAAGCACATTTGACAAATTAGGCTTTTTTCCAATATTGACAAAATCAAATATCTATCAATATTTATTGACAAATACCTCAATATCGTAGTATATTGGCGGATAATTAATGCCGCTTTTAATGAGATATTTACTCCCAAGAAAGAATTAAGACAAACTGATTAGAACATGATTAGCCGTTCTGACTTCTGGATTTACTTTAATATTATCTGTATTTATTTTGCATGCTTTGATGTTGGTGTATGGGCTCTACCGCTCAGCAGTCCCAGCGAGGTCTACGGCAACATAGGCATACATAAGCTGCTTTCACACATGCACTGCAACCCTGAAATTACACATTACCCGGATGGGCTTTATGTGTGAACGCAATGTGCGAATAATTTGACCCGGACATTATCCGTACTTTACCCAACCAGCACCCTAGTGCAATGTCCAGGTAATGTCCGATTGAATGGTTTGTGTGAACAGAGCAGATAATTGTCTGCGAGTGGGAGTGTTGCGCGTTGATGACGTCTCTATCATGCGGCAGTTATTTACCTTCATGCGGATCTTCATGCACAGAGCGTAGCTACTTCGTACTCCTTTCTGCTTTCGTTACATTCCTCTCCTCCTTTCCTTTCCGTTTATATTGCGGATACGTCCAAATACATGGAGTATCAATGCAAAAAGTCAGCCCAAACACTGCTAAATCTGTAGGCCACCACCTTGAGTGTGCTGTAAATCCTGCCTCCTGCATGCTCCACCCAGGCTCCACCCCTTGTCTAAACCAACCAAGTATTTCCAGGTAGTGTAAATGCGTCTGACACAGACAATCTCAGTTTTTTTGTGAAAGAAGTGTGAAAGAGTAACTCCGGATGATCACCGGAGTCAGGTATGAAGGCAGCTTTAGTGAACCAGAAATAAAGGAGTGATGAGTTCGAATCCCCCTTTTGGATAGAAGAGTAGAGCCCAACAGGCGGATGCAGGGGAGGTCGAGGCAGCAAAGGTATTGGCTGCTTAAACAGGCCGGTCCATTGTGGCCATAGGAGCGTGTGGCGCAGTCAAGTTGTCTGGCAGAACTAACTCCGCAAGCAATCAGAACAGCAGTCTGTGAAGTTCATAAAATGTAATCCCTAAAATTCTAAATATCCCAAAGATATTGAAATATTGCAATAAGCAAAGCAATAATAATAAGCAAATAATAATAAGCGAAATCCCAGACGCTATCTAGTCTCATATCACAATATAGATATTCTAACAATGTATCGCCCGGGCCTACTGTCAATCCTTTGGTCCACCCAAATACACTCAATTCATGATATTTGTATTCGTATTAATAATACAGTAAGGTAATAAACATTGACTCAAGATAGCCGCAGCATGAGCGAACGCGTCTCAAGCTCAAGTCTGCCTTTTCGTGTTTCGTAGCTTTGTAAGTTCTCCTTTATCCTGATCCATGGTTTTTTTTTGGGACCAGAATTGACTATAAATACATCAAGCAATAACTAAGGCACTCTACACTGCCATGAGATTTGTGTGTTTGATCTCTTTGCGTCCTTGCCACAATTGATGAGCCGCACATCTCATTCCAAACTTTGTGGGACGCGATTCATCATATCAAGACTGACACGCTGACGCATTTTGATGCAAAAGTGGATCCCATTCAAAGGAGTCTGAGCAGCATTCAGAATTACTTAACTACTTTGGGAGAACGAGTCAACTTGTAAGAGCAGCGTGCTGGGGCTAACGAGGACAACATGCAGGATTATATTGCTCGGTTTCAACAGCTAGATCAAGACAACTCCTTACTGTTTGATCAAGTCTACGACTTGGAGAACCGAAGCCGATGCTCTAATCTCCGCCTCGTTGGAGTTGAAGAGTCCGCTGAAGGCAATGATATCATTAGTTTTATGTGCGGCTGATCCCACGGCTTCTGGGACGAGACAACTTCTCCACTCCTCCGATGGTTGGGAGGGCCCGCCGCTCTCCGACTGTCCGACAAACGTGGCAGAGCCAGTCCCAGGTCTGTTATGATCAAACCTCTTAACCTCCAGCATAAAGGTGAAAATCCTTGGCCTTGCCATGGAGAAAAAGAAACTTGAATAAGATGGGACTTGCATCTCACCAAGCTGCCTTGGTGTCTGCTTCGACTTCTCCAGGTTAGTGATTACCGACTGAGGTGAGATTGATGACCCTTTTTTTTTTTTTTTTTTCCTTCTTCGAAAGACAACTGACAAGACAACTGCGCTACTTCGATGTCAATACTTGAGGGATTGTTGGTACTCTTTTTGTGGTTTTAGGTGTTGGCGGATGCAACAGTTATTGATCCCTCACAGGTGTCGTTGTCGTTTATATTCTGCCTTTGCAAAGCTGATTGTGTCACTTCCTCATTTCTTCTTACGTTAGCACATCAGTGCCTGTTAGAGTATTACTACTGCCCCTGGTGGTTGACGCTAAATGCTGCTTGTGATCTTTTTTTTGTTTTTTTGAGCTGCAGTGTTTGGGGTTGCCGGGTGGTTCTTTAAGGTTGTGGTTGTTTTGTGTTTATTTTTATCTCATGGTGTTTATGTATTTTGTGTGTCTGTTTTACTATAACTATTGAAACTTGCAATCTTTACAACCCTGTCATGTATTTTTGGATCCAAATACTTTTTAACCTATGTTTGATCAGTGACAGTAGCATTGTTAGTTTTTGCTCCCAGATTGAATGATGTTAAAGGTATAAAAATCACTCATTTAAATATTAGGAGTCTTGCAGCTCAAATTGACTTACTCCGTGCATGGGTTGTCCTACACAAGCTCTCTCTTGGTGCTCCAGGGGTGGAGGTGTGGCTGCAGTATATATGCTTCCTCTGATCTCATATCTGAGTTAATCGTTCCCACAGTTGAGGCTCTACATTGTGAAGGCGTTTTTGTTCAAGTAATTTTTCATGCAAATCAATGTTCAACGATCGCTACTATATAGACCACCCTCTTCGCCTGCAGAGTCCTTTAATTGCCTGGTCACCACCATCAATTCCATTTCCCGTAGAAATGAAATCATTTTACCAGGTGATTTCAACAATCGGTCTGATTTCAACATCTTACGTGATTGGCTTTCGCATAATAAATTACTGCTCAAAGAAAAAGTCCTATATTATGGTCTTTGGTACCAGACCAAAACTTAAATCCCAACCTCGTTCTTGTGTAATATCTGCTACTGACGGCCCTCTTTTTCACAAAGTTGATAGTATTAAATATCTTGGTGTATGGCTTGATTCCGAACTCCCATTCAAGTCTCACGTTGACCATGTCTTACGGAAGGTCAACTTTCGAGTCAATGTTTTACATCGATCTCAAAACTGCTTCATACGTGGCATGGTGAGTAACTTGCCTCTCAACTTATACCTCAGATTCTTGACTATTGTAATGTTTTCTATCAAAAGCATCAAAGTCAGACTTTGTTCCGCTTAACACAGCATAGAATACTGACTGTGCAGATTTGTCCTTGGATGTCCTTTTCTCATTCATCACTGTGATCACTGTATGATGCACTTAAATGGCCATCCCTAATTGTAAGAAGACAAATTCACTGGCTTCAACTTGTATTTAAATGTATTCATTTCAATGATCTTTCCTATTTACAACAGTACCTCATACCTTTTACTTCAAATTATCAAGCAATGCGCTCTGCTCAGCTCTTTTTCTCCTCAGCTCTTTAGCTTTTATGTTTAAAGCTCCAGCAGATTGGAATAATTTTCCTGTACCATATTAGATCCATTTCATCACTTCGTATGTTTAAGCTTGGACTGTCTTCTTACGTTGCGACAGACTAAGGGTAAGTCCATCGCATAAGCCTCCTGTATATTACTACTGTTTATATCTGATAAATATACCGACTGTATTTGGTGATCCACACACATCACACATTTTTTCCACATTTATTGTGGTTGTAATGTTCTCAATGTTTTCATTAATTAACGAATGCGGTTTGTTTTTGTTTGTTTATTTTAAGTAATTCTGTCACTCCTTTGTTGTATGTAGTGTTTGTGGTATACTGCATGTTGGAACCTCCTCAAAAATGAGCTGGTACAACTCAAGGAGTTTATTCTAATAAATAATTTCAATATACTGTATTATCACCTCTCAACCCCCCCCCCCCTCTCTCCATGGCTACATTACACCTCAAAATTCTATTTCCTCTGCTACACTGTAGGGGTTTCAAAAGTAATTTTCACTTGTGACCAAGTTTTTTTTTCCGTAATAGTAGTCGACTAGTCGTCCTTAACTTAATGTAAGAAAGACGCAGAGGTAGGAGTTCGAGGCAATCTTGGAACCCGTCGGCTATCGGTCTGGAGGCGATTTCGCTTTTTATCAACGTTTACGTCGTCTCTCAACTCCATCTCCATTCTGGTGTCTCAAGTTGCTGATCGGACTGTAAACAATGACTGCCGCACGGAAAAGGAAGTCTTGGCCTGTATATCTGCTGGCTACACCGGAACCCCAGAAATATTGGCAATTGTATTTTGTAAATTAAAATAATTTGGAGAACATAGCTGAGTTAAGATATAAATATTGATGCATATTTTAATAAATACATCTTTATTTCACTTTACAATAATTACTGTAAATCTGGTGACATTGACAATGAAATATGTTGTCCACGACGAGTCGACTGCTGCCAACAGCGCCAACTATTGGTTATAGTAGTTGACTAGTTGACTCGTCGGTGAAACCCCTACAACATTGTAGATGTTGCAGGATGAGGATTTGTTTTATTGGGGCAGTTTTTTTTTTCGTTTTTTCCATATCTGTCTTTTTGTTATTCAGGACTCTGCTGTCACTCGCAAATTCTGGAGGAAATTGGGTCTTCCAGTTTGTTGTCTGCTGAGCCCAGGAATTGATTCCCAGCTTCACTACAGACACTGTCTGTTCGGGCATCTTACCGTGTGTGTGTGTGTGTGTGTGTGTGTGTGTGTGTGTGTGTGTGCGCGCGCGTGTGTGTGTGTGTGTGTGTGTGTGTGTTACTGCCCACTTCTGCACATAATTGTGTTGTGTCTGGCATTCTTTGATTGAGATCAGAGAGGTATCAGGTCTCTCTCTCTCTCTCTCTCTCTCTTCCTCTCTCTCTCTCTCTCTCTCTCTTCCTCTCTCTCTCTCTCACTCTCTCTCTCTCTCTGTCTGCCAGTGCTGCAGATGGCATGGATGCTGTCCAGACAGCTTACCTTGCCTCTCCTATTGTGCTCTTTTTGATGCTGTCATCAGAGGGAGACAGTGGAGTGGGCGGCTTGGAGAACAGGAACAATAGGACTTGATAATTCACAACACTTCACACATGTGCACGGTCTGTGCACATCTGTGATACACACAAAACATAAGCCGCAGAAAACCATATACATTACCCAGATGGTAGACGCAAACACTAATTCATACGTTTATTTTTATTCCATAACCTTGAAGTGGAATGCCACACATTTCCAGCATTATAATGGGTAAAACTATACGATTACTTGTTACGTTGTCCATAGAACCAATTCCTACACTTCTCTGTAACTGAGAAAAGGGGAGTCAGGTTGTTTTATAAGGCTGTCATGTACCACCAATTATTGTTTTGCCACGGCCCCGATAGAGCCTCATAGAGATGACTGGAGAATCTTAATTCCATTCAAAACAATAGTGACTTGAAGATAAGAGAAAATATAAGCATATGCCATCATAAACCACCTAGATTTCTGTCTTCGGGACTTTTCTTCTTTCCTCACTCTTCATCCACCAATGGGGGGGGGGGGGGGGGGGCGGTGGTGGTGCGGGGGGGGGCTCACCTTGGCTCTGACGTATATAACCTTATTTGGAGTCGAAGGTTCAGGTCTTTTTTGAGATTCGGTTCTTGACCGAATCAATCCTCGAGTCAGTCGATGTGGCTCTTCGTTCATTTGAACTTACTGGTATAATGCACCGATTAAGAGTGAGAGGAGTCAGTTCTGAGTAGTGAATGGAATTCTCACAAGAATAATTAAATTCTGTTAGTTACCTATTTCGGTGGAATTGTAAATCAGTGAAATTCAAATTGTACATGAAACACCAACAGGGGTTCGGAAATGTTGTTGATCAGTGCCAGTCAGTCCGCCATAACCTCAATTGATGTCGAGATTTCAAGCCCTCAAAAGGCCTGTCGGGTCCACGAAAGACTTTTCGTGAACGACAACTACCAGAAGACATTTGGTTCAGTTCTATATTCTATTCTATTCTGTTTGCTGCAGTGACGCTGGGAGAGTGTGTGAAGAAGGGTCAGCCCCCTGGGGCTTTACTATTTGGGGATGGGCTGCGGTGGATGTGTCGTCCCGTCCCTTAGTATGTTGGTATGACTCACACCTCTGGAGCCGAGCCGCTGTACTGGAAGGACAGAGCAACAGCTTCCTGCATGGCTTCAGTCACTGCTAAGGGCTATGAAGCTCACTAATCCACTCGTGGATCCATACCGTTCATATCTTGGATTGTGTGTGTGTGTGTGTGTGTGTGTGTTTGTGTGCCTGATAAAGCATGATTGCTAGTTCGATGGAAAAACATCAAATTTATGTCTAATTTGTGTCTTTGTCTGTGTGTATGTGTGTGTGTGTATGTGTGGGTCACTGCGTTTAGCTCAATGGCCGCCGCACAGAGCCAGGGAAAGTGGGCCGGTAGTGGTGAAATGTTAACAGCTCACTGTGACGCATAGTTCACATAAACATGTTGGCCTCGGGGCTCTCCTGTTCCCTCCCTTTTTCGGCTTTCACCTTCTCCTCTCCCATTCAGAGCCCCAGAGCCCCCGATCCCCCGGAGCCACTGAAAACACTGTTTAAACGTTGCATTTTTTTGCAATGTCTATTTACATGTTGAGTCAGTCCGCTCTGTGTGTGTCTTTTCTCTGACTGTGCACAGATATTATGCGTGTTTGTGTGTGTTTTTATATCTATTCTGAGTATGCAGGCTCACACTGGGTTCTGATCTGCTACCACCATATACTCTACCAGTGATTCCCAACCTGGGATGGTCAAGGGAGGTCCCTGAGGAAAACTGGTTGGGAAGCCTTATACTAGAGCACTTATTCTGAAGCGTTTTCATATCGAGGACCCTCACTTTGGTCTCACTTTGGCCCAATCTGAGAAGATTTTAAATATGATATAGTCCAAACTCCATTCCATACCATACCATACCTATAGATTGGGAGATAACGATGGAACTATGATCAAAGCCGTCATTATTATACATCCTCTAATGGTGCTAATGTCCAAGGTGAAGTTGAACAATTAATCATTTTGCTGGGGACCCCCTTGTTACCTCTTGAAGGACCACCGTGGGTGGGAAGAGACAACTTTACACCAACACATCACCTGCTTCGAATGAGCTCACACCAGTTTACACATCAGGTTGTACCACACATGCATTAAAAAAAAACAAGTACACTCATGCAGACCCCGCCTCACCCCCCACCCACACACCTCCCTACAGATTCACGGTCTTGTAAGTTGACACGAGGCCAACCACTGCATTGGCACGTTGCTAGGGTTTGTAAGAAGTCATGTTGCCGGGGTGACATTGTCATGGTGATTGCGTCTCCGGCATTGACGGCATGTCACCCGCAGTGACGCCAGCTGTTCTTTAGCTTCACTGTGCATGTGTGTATTAGGCTTGGGTGATATCCAAAATACATGATAGGTATTTTCGTCGCTGATAGGTGGGTGGGGGGGCGGAGAAATTGTTCCCATTACACGTGGTTGAGCACGGCGCTTTTTTGTTTTCATTCAGTTACAATAAATACATTTACAATAAAAACACTCTGTATTTGTCTCTCTGTATTGGGTCACAGAGAACGGATTGCTTTATGCCACTTCAACTTGGAAGTTGCGCGTGGGCGTTAATGTACGGTAGCAAGGTTCCGTCGGAAAGGATCTCCCGTTCACCACGCAAATGGTGACCGGCACTAGGCAAGTGTGAGTGAGGAAATATATATGTAGAAAAAAAATTGTTTTACTTAATTTGGGATTCTCAGCGTGAGAAATACAAGGTGTGGCATGTGAACTGGTTGATATGTGTGAGTCTCACGGTCGAAGCGTGAGACAGGGTGAGAGCAGAGCTTTGTCCATGTGCTCTGCTGCTCTGTCTGTCCCTCGATATTTTGATACTGTGAAAATATTGCATATGGTGGCAAATATCCCAATATTCGATGTTATTGAATATCGGCCCAAACGTGGTGTGTATGTGTATGTGTGGTCACTTTTATGCGTATTTCATGATATATACAGTAGGTGTGTTTGTATGGATGCATTGGATGGATGACACACAGTGCGGGACAGTAAACTTGATGAGTGTGTATATGGACAGGTGTGGACATTCTCGCTAATATTTCAATTTGTTTTATGGCTGCGCCAATGTCGTGGTGTGTGTCGATGAGTGTGTTTTTCCTCTTGTCAGAGGTGAAGGCTGCACTGTCAAGTCACCCCCGAGCTTAATAAAGTGCTTCCTTTTCCATCGCTTATAGATAAGATACTCCCCTCTGTCAACCTAATGCCCTTGGCCATTTGTTTTATGTGTGTGTGTGTGTGTGTGTGTGTGTGTGTGTGTGTGTGTGTGTGTGTGTGTGTGTGTGTGTGTGTGTGTGTGTGTGTGTGTCTTTGCTACACTTAATAATCGTGAGTGGTTATGCAGTGTGTACGGGGTTTGAAATACATTGAGGAACATGATGAAAGTTAATAACAGATGACTGTTTGAACAGTATGCCAAGGGACATAGACTTTAAAAAGCTTATGGCCTCCAGATTTGGGGGGTCTTTGTCATGCAACATTTGCTACAAGTATTGTGCATGTGTGTTTGTGTGTAAGTGTGTGTATGTCTATAATGTCCGAGTTAGTGGCTGCATGCAAAAAGCACAATATTGTGGCTGCTTGTAAATAATGGATACCCTCTCTGCTGCACATTCAATACCATACACACTGTGGGAGTCTCTGCCCACAGGTAAGGTTTAGGGAAGGAGACAAAGTCTTTCTGGCACTGGGTTGCCGGCATGGCGAAAGTTTTTAATTCCAACTTTTAACAAAAAGGCTCGCTGGTCAAAAGGATAAACAATAAAGAATAATAAGTTACGAGCCTGTGTGCCGAGTCGGACCAATCTGCCCTCTGTAGCCGCGGCTGGACCACACCCCTTGGTCTGCCACACACACACACACACACACACACACACACACACACACACACACACACACACACACACACACACACACACACACACACACACACACACACACACACACACACAGTGGAGTATGTTGTACCATTTTGTTGTCCTCAGTGGGGTTTTTTTCAGGCAGAAATGTGCACTTAGACTCAATGTTGAACAAGTTAAGCAAATGTTGTTGGTTTTTGTATTTTTGTTTGTGTGTTTAGATTGTGAATGTGCAGCAGGGAGAGAGTCCGCATGACTTTTTGGAAGCCTCTGTTGCCATGGCGATCCCTTTATCCAAACCTGAGGCTATAGCTGCATGTGTGGAGAGTGTGTGTGTGTGTTTTTGGTACATTTTTGTTGTTCTATCAAATGATGTGTGTGTATGCTGGAGTAACTGAGCTAATACATCATCACGTGTTAAGCGGACATTCCCTATCTGTGCATCCATTCGTAGAGATCATCCATGTCCGTGTGTGTGTGTGTGTGTGTGTGTGTGTGTGTGTGTGTGTGTGTGTGTGTGTGCGTGTGTGTGTTTGTGTGTGGCTGCTGACTGAGGGAGTGGCAACAAGGGGGGGATTAGACAAATCAACAGCTAAGGCTGCATCTGAGCTTAGGTAATAAGGCTCCAGCCCCAACAGGCTAAATATAGAGACAAGTGACTGACTGTCCGCCTGCCGCTGACTGCTACCTCCCAACACACACACACACACACACACACACACACACACACACACACACACACACACACACACACACACACACACACACATACGTTGCTGCACAATGTTGCTTCTTCTTCTTCTCCTCTTCCTATGTGTGTTATGTTGAAAATAACAAAAACAAATTTAATCAGACAAATAATAACTACATGTAATACGTTTGAAATTCCCTCTGTTATAAGCCGTGTCCAGACTGTTTTTATACGATTATTACTGTACATAATAATGATGATATTATTATTGTTATTGTACATGTAAAGATATATCCAACTAGAGTATATTCACACCCATATTTATTCATTTATTATTTTATGTATTCATACACTCACACATATTTATTCATGTTCATATACTTCCCTACTTACACATTTTCCCCTATTTTTGTAATTTATATTCTATATTCTGTATGTATTGTATTTGTATTTTTTGAGACTGCTAAACTATGCTTATGCTTTTGCTGCTACTGTCTGTTTGCACTACAAACATGAACTGTATATGAAAATAAACTTGAGGCTCTGATTCTATATAAGTCATACAGAATCAGTTTACTCCACCTAGGAATTTGTCATGGTGAGGTTTGGTGCATTAAAGAAAAAGCTTAACAGCCCCAAAAAATGGGGAATGAAAATAATAATAAAATAGAATAAAAAGTGAAGTTAAATTATTTTTAATAGAAATTGTCAAATATATAAAATAGCCCCCCCCCCCCCAAAAAAAATACAAAACACAAATAGTCAGGTATATAAAATTATACGAAATGCGATACTATGCACAGTATCAGCACAGGATATATCGGGTAAATATACAATAATAATATTGTGTGTGTGTATATATATATAAAATACCCCCCTTTTAATTGAATAAATAAATAGGAGTTATTACTATGTACTAACTAGCTAATTAACTAACTCACTCACTTACACATATAAGCACACACACACACACACACACACACACACTACCCGTAAAGCCTGTAAAATGCTAAAACAGCTAGTCGGATGTTGCTACAGCGACAAGCTCCAGTCCCAACTCTCTTATCAGCCCTCTGAGCGTCTTTCCTGCCAGACGGAGGTTTGAGATGAGGATGAGGATGAGGATCTGAGACCTTCACCGACCTTCTTTTCCGCCTCCGTCCAACTTCTTTTATTTATCCATGGGGCAGGACAGAGGGATGGGTGTAGAGGAGTGTGGGGGAGTGGAAACGAAGGCGGAGGCGATGTGACGAAAAGCAATCTGGAGGGAAGGGTAGAGATGGGGAAAGGGTTCTTTTTTTTTTTGTAAGACATGCAAATGCCTGCAAAGTTCTTCCACCACCCACCCCCCACACACACACACACACACACACACACACACACACACACACACGCGCGCGCGCAGAACTAGAGCTAGAGCTATAGGGGACAGGCTGGCTGACCGAGGCATCAATCACATCCTTCAGCGCACTCGTGTCTCCAAACAGCCTTTTGGAGGCTTTGGCAACGCTCCATCCTCCCCAGCGGAGCCTCGTCCTCCTCCCGGTCCAAGATGGAGGACGTACCAACCCCACCTTTGGGGAAACCCACAGGTCCCCCCATGGGAAGTCCCATGGGGGGGACCTGTGGGTTTTCCTATGATAAATAGTGGTCAGACAGGAAAACCAGGCATTGGGGTGGAAATGATACCTCTCTAACTCTACGTCTGTCTCCCTCTCTCTCTCATTGGAACAGTTGGACAGTTTCTGTGTACTTGGGGCTTCTGTACTTTTGTTCTGTTCAAGAGGATTTCATTTTGATTACATTTTACAGATTACATTTTATTGAATGCATTTTATATTAATTTATATTAATAAATGTAATTAAACTTTTAATTATTGCTATTGTTCTTATTACAGTATTTTACTTTGTATTTATTTCCATAGTTATTTCCTTAACTATGGACTTTCCTTCCTTCCCTTTTTTTTTTAGGTTTACTAATGAGTGTTTTTGTGTTTAACTTTCAGCGTCTCGCAAGAAATTGTGAAGTTGTAAAAGAAAAAAAAAAAAAAATCTCCCTTCTCTTTCTCTCTCCTGCCCCCTCTCTCTTTTCAGGTCGTCCAAGGCTCACCCAGGACCAGTAGTTCACATAAGTGATAACCCCATGGATGAGGGGAAGGTAACGACTAAAACACTCACTCACTCACTCACTCACTCACTCATTCATTCGCTCACTCACACTGGAACCATTAGAATTTGTATGCTTTATTATTTCTAATATTCAGATATATTCTAATTTCACATTTCAATTTCAATGCTCTAATTTAGTACCGTGAGTGGTGTTACACACGGTTCTGCAGCTCCGATCAGAGCGGTCTTTTCTCCAAACAAGGCAAATAAAACCTCTAGATGTATTTAATTTACTCCATTACCTGCTGTGTTCTCACGGCCTGGTGACAAATGCCCCACTAGCCGGTGACTGGGAACCTCTGCGCCAGAAGACATTCCCTCTGGTGACGGTCGAGTTTATTTCCCATTTTCACCTCCACATCTGTGGAATTACTGGACATTCTGGTCAAAGATGCACTCTCCCTTGTACACACAGTGAAACACCGGAGGAGAGGGAGATGCTCATGTGTCTACGCCTACGTGGACATCGAAACACCGTTACCGGAAATATTTCTCTTTAATGTGCGTTCCCTGCATAACAAACTGGATGAACTTATATTGAAATTTATTGCTCATCACATGTGGATTGATTCGCTAACGTTAAAACATATATAATCAATTGTTTATTTTTAAAAATAAATGCACAATGGAATGGCAATTTCAGCATAGTGTTCATTTTTTTTATATTCACACACTCATTCACTCACTCACACACGCAGCACACACGCATGCACGCACACACACACACACACACACACTCACACACACACACAGAGACTCACTCATATAGAACTGGGTGGACGACTCAAAACTTATACTTAAGTTAATGTGGCGTGACCCCAAAAATATCTTTGCTTGACTTTATGTAAAAATGATTCTCCAAATAACGACTTTGAATGTGCTGTAGTAAGAAGGTATTCAGTCATACACTTACATTTTGTAAGTTATGAACCAAAACTAAAGGTAACTAAAGTAACTAAAGGAAACTAAAGGAAAAGTTAAAGTTCTGTGGTAAAAATGGACTTCGTCTGGTACAATTACTTTAATAGATTACTTAAAGTGGTAATCCGTAACAACATCTTGTTCAAAGAAATCCCATATTTTATACTTTATTTAGCTGGCGCTTCATAAGAAACAGCCGTTGAACGTATATGCATTATGCATGTGCTCCTCTATGCTGCTTCCATTGTTGGTGGCAGGGTCCGCCGCTGCCGGCAAAAATCCAAAGGTGGGTCAAATGAGTGCTGTGGTGAATTTGATAAATCGTTTGATAGATCGTTGTGGTCAGTAAATGGTCAGAAGAAGGTACTGATTTAGAGAAAATAATTGCGTTGTTCGAGTGAAGACGGGGGGTAGGCGCGGACGGGATTATGGATCGCGACGTTAAGCGAATGGAACTGAGTAACTGTTACAATTTGCTCCCTGTTCACTTTCACACACTGTTCTGCACACAGGCGACACTTCAGCGTATACAGCGGACGCACACTCACAACAAAAATCGTTGACGCACACACATACACACACACACACACACACACACACGCTGATTTGAATCAGGATGGATGGATGGATGATGGATGTCATCACTTATGTATCAATAACATTGTGCAGGACGATCTCGCCACCACTTTTCACATTAGCGGCGTCGGGAGCGCCCGGGAAAAGACCCTCGTCTCTTTTACAACTCGACTCCATGTGTTGTTCTGATCCATTCATCTTCACCACGTCACCTTCTAAAAACAACTTTTTAGGGAGGCATAAAAGTTTGTTGGCGTCATTTCTTGTTATTTACTATTAATTTGCGTCGTAAACCGGAGCAATTTGCCATGACTCAGCAGTCGTTTTTTTTTTCGGAAGGCTGTTTAATTCAAGAGGGTGCAATTTTGTATAGGTTTGTATATTATATTAGTGCCAGTTCACCTTTTACAGCCCTGTCTGTTTATTACTTTTATTGTGCTGTCACTTCAAATGATTCCATTCACATTTTTGTCATCCCTGGACACAAAAAAAAAAAGAAACATACACTTGGGACGGTGTCGTGACCGGCTTATCTACGCTTTGGATACGATCTTTGAGGAATTCAAATTTTGTTGAAGCCGATACTGTATGATACCAGTTATATTCCACGCGCTGTCATCTCACTCTCTCCCTCCCTCTCCCTCCCTGTCTCTCCCTCTCTCAGCTTATAATTGGATTTGAGTCGGGGATAGTGGTCCTGTGGGATCTGAAATCAAAGAAGGCCGACTATCGCTACACTTACGACGAGGTAGGCAACATCTGCTTTCTCTCTTCCTCCCCCGTTCCGTGGAGCGGAAGGACGAACATGTCCCATAATACAGAGAAAGGGGATCAGAATGCGTGTGTGTGTGTGTGTGTGTGTGTGTGTGTGTGTGTGTGTGTGTGTAAAAAGGATGACTGCAGGAGTGTTTTAACGCCGAGAAAGTCTCATTATATGGACCTAGAAAAGAGCCACAGAATTGAAGGATATCTTTTAATACCTACTTTTTTGTAATGTTGTACGTCATCGTTGAATGAAGAGAGGTACATGTAGTGGTTACGAGTGCATTTCTCGGTGTCGCGCTGTGACTCATTAGCACCTGCAAAGGGCAACTTCCTTCTCTAAAAGGTTCCTCTTTCAACAGTGAGTCCTGTGGCATTATTAACTCAGGCACACGCAATCTGGCTCTAAATAAAAAGCAGACAATTATATAACAACATGGCGCCCGACTCCTCCTCCCGACTCCTCCACCCGACTCCTCCTCCCGACTCCTCCTCCCGACTCCTCCTCTAGACTCCTCCTCCCGACTCCTCCTCCAGACTCCCCCCCGGGACTCCTCCTCCCGACTCCTCCTCCCGACTCCACCTCCAGACTTGCCCGAAATGCCCCACATCGAGTCTGGGGTCTGCAAGGTCTGAAGGTCTTGGACTCAGGGTGATTTATTGTCCCTTGCCTGATATTCTAGCGAATCCCAAGTAAAAGGGTCAATGCAGTGGAACACAGGTGCTCCTCAACTCAACTATGCTTGACCACCGTTCGGACTCATGACCAGTTCTCTGACCAGTCTGTGTTGTACGCTGCTTGCGCGGCATCTCAGCATTAAGCACCTCATCGCGCATCACCCTGTATATACTATATACACTATACGATACACTATATACACTATATATACTATATACACTATACGATACACTATATACACTATATATACTATATACACTATACTATACACTATATACACTATATATACTATATACACTATACTATACACTATATACACTATATATACTATATACACTATATACACTATATATACTTTATACACTGTATATACTCTACACACTTTATACATTATATATACTATGTACACTATATCCACTATATATTCTATATACACTATATACACTATATATACTATATACACTATACTATACACTTTATACACTATATATACTATATATTCTATATACACTGTATATGCTATATATAGCATATACACTATATATACTATATACACTATATACACTATATATACTTTATACACTGTATATACTCTACACACTATATACATTATATATACTATGGACACTATATCCACTATATATTCTATATACACTATATACACTATACAGTATATAATATTTACACTATATACACTATGTATACTATATTCACTATATAGACTGTATATACTATATACACGATATACTGTATACTATATATGCTGTATACATCTCATCAACGTTCTCAGTGTGGTTCCAGCAGTCTGTCAGTATTCACTACACTAGTGTTCGCCATGGCCACGCCCTCTTACCGTGGAACAACACGGGTCCTGGCTCATCCACCAATTAGCTTAAGAGACCTGCACACCTCCCTCCTTCACTACTCCCTTCATTCTTTCCTTCCTTCATTGCCATCATCTTTCTCCATCTTCCTCCCACCCTTCCTTCCTTCCCTACTTCCTTTTTTTCCCTCCCTTGCCTCACTCCCTTCTCTCCATCATTCTTGGCTTTCCTTCCAGCCTTTGCTATTTTTTTCCTTCATTCCCTTCATTCCTCCCTCCCTCCTTCCTTCCTTCCTTCCTTCCTTCCTTCCTTCCTTCTTTCCTTTATCTACCTTCCATACTCCCTTCCTTCCTACCTCCCTTCCTTTATTTTCCTCCCTTCCCTCCTCCCTTCCCTCCTTCCTTCCTTCCTTCCTTCCTTCCTTCTCTCCATCCTTCTTTACTTTCCTTCCCTTAATTCCTTCCAGGCTTTCCTTTGGTCCTTTCCTTCCTTCTTTCCTTTATTTTCCTTCCTTCTCCCTTCCTTCCTTCCTTTCTTCCTTCCCTCCTGCCTTCCTTCCTTCCTTCCTTTCTTCCTTTCTTCCTTCCTTCCTGCCTTCCTTCCTTCCTTCCTTCCTTCCTTCCTTCCTTCTTTCCTTGCTTCTCCCTTCCTTCCTTCCTTCCTTTCTTCCTTCCTTCCTTCCTTCCTTCCTTCCTTCCTTCCTTCCTTCCTTCCCTCCTGCCTTCCTCCCTTTATTTTCCTTCCTTTCTCCCTTCCTTTCTGCCTTCATTTCTTTATTTTCCTCCCTTGTTTCTCTTCCTTCCCTCCACCCTTCTTTGCTTTCCTTCCTTCCTTCCTTCCTTACTTCCTTCCTTAATTGTCCTTCCCTTTACCTTTATTTTCTGTCGTTCCTTCCTTCCTCCCCTCCCTTCCCTTCCTTCCTTCCTTCATTTTCCTCCCTCCATTCTTCTTGCTTTCCTTCCTTCCTTCCTTCCTTCCTTCCTTCCTTCCTTTATTGTCCTTCCCTTTACCTTTATTTTCTGTCGTTCTTTCCTTCCCCCCCTCCCTTCCCTTCCTTCCTTTCCTCCATCTTTCTGTTTTTATTTCCTTCCTTCCTCCCTTCCTCCCACCTTTCCTTCCTCCCTTCCTTCATTTTCCTCCCTCCATTCTTCTTGCTTTCCTTCCTTCCAGCCTTTCCCAATTTTTTCTCTTTCCTTTATTTCATTCCTTTCTCCCTTCCTCCCTTCCTTCCTTCTCTCCATCCCTCTTTGCTTTCCTTCCCTTCTTTCCTTCCTCCCTTTCCTCTAGACTTTCCTCATTTTCTCCTTCCCTTCCTTCATTGTTTCCTTCCTTCCTTTATATTCCTTGCATTCTCCCTTCCTTCCTTCCTTCCCTCCCTTTCTTCCTTCCTCCCTTCCTTCCTTCCTTCCCCTCTTTCTTCCTTCCTTTATTTTTCCCCCTTCCTTCTATCATCCTTCTTTGCTTTCCTTCCCTTCTTTCCTTCCTTCCCTCCAGCCTTTCCTCACTTTGTCTTTCCCTTCCTTCATTGTTTCCTATTTTCCTCCCTTCCTTCATTCGTTCGTTCGTTCGTTCGTTCCTTTCTTTTCCTCCCTTCCTCCATCCTTCTTTGCCTTCACTTACTTCTTTTCCTTTACCCCCCCCCCCCCCCCACCCACCCACCCATCCATCCATCCATCCATCCATCCAATCGTTAGTAAAAACGATAAGAAATGCGGTAACTTTCTGCACTAATAACATTCAACGTCTATGATTTATTGTTTTTTACCAACTTAACGCTAGAGACAGACCGTTGTTGCTGGATGTTGAGCTTGCTTGATTTGGTGGGGGCAGAATAATAATAAGAACAATTTCTTGGAGCGCGGCCCAGGCGGAGCTATCTGAAGTATAAATCTGATGTTCTAAAAATAGCTCGGCCCATTACGTAACACGAATGCTTAAATATAAGTACAATGCTGGAAAATACATGAAATACAACTAAAAAATGACTACTTGATTACTGGTGTGTGACTGGTTGAAATACGTTACCTTCAAACAGATTGGATAGCTACAGTATGGACACACACACACACACACACACACACACACACACACACACACACACACACACACACACACACACACACTCCTCACCTCATTGGCATGGGTGTGGTATAAGGACACCCAGGAGTGCATGAATCAACACACACACACACACACACACACACACACACACACACACACACACACACACACACACACGCACACAGACACACACACACACACACACACACACACACACTCCTCACCTCATTGGCATGGCTGTGGTGTAAGGACACCCAGGAGTACATGAATCAACAGACACACACACACACACACACACACACACACACACACACACACACACACACACACACACAAATGCCCATCTATCAGAAAGAGCCTGGATTCTTTATTTAGATATGGATCACTCCCTCTCTCTCCCTCTCTCTCTCTCCCTCTCTCTCTCTCTCTCTCTCTCTCTCTCCCCTCGTCATTTTAAGATAAGCTAATATCCTCTCTGTCTCCCGCTCGGAGGGCGGTTAAATCTCCAGTGTCCAATCGCCTGCGGGACCCCGGTAATTTCTCAGGGGGGACGGGTCTTCTCTTCCCTTCTCTGTTCATCTATCCCTCCCACTCCCACTAAGCTAACACCTCCCCAGAGAACCCAATAGTGTGGTTGCGGGCCGCTGGTGGGGTTTTAGTTGGGTGGAGGGGTGTGTGTGGGGGGGGGGGTTATTGGGGGAGGGTTGGGAGGGTTGGGAGGGTTGTGCAGTACACTGCCTCTGATATGCTCACAGTAAATTACACTTAGAAAGAAAAAGAGAATGCCTTACACAGCTATTCCCACTCACGCCGACTCCCGAGGTGCTTCATCACCAGCGAAGCCGCATCAAAAACAGAACATTGCCCCCTTGTCTGTTTTCTTGTGAGGAATATACGTTTAGGGGATAGGGGATCCAGCCATGGGTTGATATTGTTCCCGGAAAATTCTCTGGATTTTGAAATCTAAAACAGTTTGAAACAGAAGAACGGCAAAAGCTGCCAACACCGTTTACATCTGGTTTGGTTTACATCTGGCTATGTCACAAACATCTCTTGTGGTTGAAGTTTCATTCAAATCGATTCACATACAGAGCAGAAAATTTGTGAAAAACGGACAAAATTGAACCTGTATCAATTTTGCATTTCACGTCAAAATATGTCCAACCCTGTTAAAACTATCTGGAACACAACAATGACATAAGCTACGAACACAGTTGAGGTGTCATTTAAACCGGTATGTCACAAGTATCTTGTGGTTTAACTGACATGACACTATTCGTAAACAAAATAAACGAGATAAGATTTAGAGTAAGAGGCTTTATGATGTCATCACACTATTTACTATAAACGTGCAGGTCTCGATTCAGAATGTCCCTTGCACCGTGTCCAGTGTGCAGCGTAGACTCTGTCGCTCTGTCGTGGTTTGACTGTACCAACTATGCGTTTACGTGTATATTTATGTACTTTCTTACCTGGTAGATGTCTGTAGATCTGTTTGATTGATATTTTATCTCTTTGGTCCCCATTACTTTGCGGGATTCATGAAAAATACGAACTTCAACTGAGTGATGTGTTCAAGATCCAGCGTGGCGTCGGAAATATAGTAGCCATGATATGGTAATGACTCAAAGAAATACCACAATACCGTGTTTTCGTAATTCATGGAAACATAACTTATCGAAAATGTAATCCAAGGAAAAATAGTCACCACTAAAATGATGTTAGTTTGACTACCTTCGTAAACCTCTGTAAGTACGTCACCTTAAACATGTGACATAAACAGCCAATCGTACAGAGCAGAGAAACAACTATGTGACAGACAGCCAATCGTACAGCAGGCAGCAGGATGAGGCCCCCTGGAGCTGACGCGGCGGGTCTTCCTAAAACGCCAATTTGAACTGGAACTCGCACTCCTCCCTACCCGAGCCTGACGCGGCCCCCGTCCCTGCGGAAGGAGAGCGATTAATGAAAGAATCTGTGGTAGGAGAGGATCCCTCGGCCCGCTCCAAACGTCCCCGCATATAGTCACAGAGCTCAGGTTCAGAAACTTCCAAAACCTGTCATACCTACCTTGCATGACAAAACTGGACCCCATGTATTGCTGCCTGCAGCTATATTTATTATTATTATTATTATTATTATTATTATTATTATTATTGTTATTATTATGATTAGGGGCCCAGCCCTGTTGTTATTGCTCTGCATTTTTTTTTTTTTTCGGTCTAAAAGTATCTCAAACACACCTGTTGTCCCGGGGAAGTATGTATGTATCAGCCCACCAGGCCAGAACAGGTTGTTTTTTACACCAAATATCCATTTATTATCTATCTATCTACTCTGAGAGCGAGTACACAAACACACACACACACACACACATACACACACACACACACACACCCCGCTGCAGCACCCATACACTCAGTACTGTGCTTCTTCTCAGTCGCTCCGCTTGGGGCTAGCAGCTAACGCTGCTAACGGGGGGCTATGGGTTTGGGCTGCCTGCGGGGCTTTCGTCTCAACGTGCGGGTTTGTGGCACAGCAAAGTTGTTTTCCTGCTCCGTAACTTGCTCTCGGGGCTCCATTGCTCGCTCTGTTAGCCGTTAAAGCTGTCCAGCCCCTAGGGAACAATATAAAACCCATGCCAAAGCTAATGCTAGCTCGTTAGCCCTCTAGTTTGACTGAAACATTCACATGGAATTGATTTATTTTTTTATTGAAATATTCAAATACATTTAAATTTTTTATTAATGTTATTGAATTTAGTTATGGTTATAGTTATTGAATAACGATTCTCAAAAAAGTTATTTTAATATTATAGTTATTTCATTTAAAATCAAATAATTTAATATGACCAGAGGGGAATATCAAAACAAAGCAAAAAACATAAAAGTAAATATCGGATACTATCAGACGATATAATATATTTTTTAATTTTATTATATAAGTGTGAGAGAGGCTTTTGAACAAGTGCATTACATCAAGGAGAATATTGTTTTCATTAATGTAAAAATGTTGTAATTGTCATTGTTTACTCCAGTCTTTCTGCTGTTCTCCGTTACGAGCCAAGAAAGAAAGTGGTACCTCGTCGCCATGTTACAGCCTTGTTAAATTTATCTTTTAATAAAAAAGTGGAATTTTGTTCTAAACCTATTTCCTTGAATGAAGCGAAATAAATACAATGATTGACTTCCTCAACATTTTAATGGTGTTTTTATTATGCCACTAACAACTTACAACTGTAGGGTAAAGAAACAACATTTTGATTTCGGGACGATTCACTTCGGGACGGCGGTGAAAAAAGTTATTCTGGAACCCTAAGCTGAGGCGACGCTGCGTTTAATGGAAACTCTGAAAACTTGTGCTGTGTTTATTATTATTATTATTATTATTATTATAATAAACAGCTTTGGAATGCTTGATCAACTATAGTTTTAATCGTATTCTGGACTCTCAACCATCTTTGTGAGATTTCTCTGGTAAAGCGTTCCTGTGAAGGGCCTGTGTGCTTGCCAAAGCACATAGACGTCGACTTGGACGTTCTAAGGACAGTACAGTATGTGAGGGGTTGTTGGAGAATTCTCACTGCGTTGTCGGTGAGGTAAACCGTGTGTTGCTACAGGAAACAAACTGAGAGTATATTTACATAGTTTATTCTGCAGAGTAAAAAGAGATACACAGATGTGCTTTAAAGGCAGTGAATGTCTGTACACTCTGCCCCTGCTTCTGCCGAAGAGGACTTCATACCATGAGGGGTTGCGTTCCATTGGTATCATGTTATTCACAAGAGTACACGTCCCCAAACACACATCATCTGGTGTTTCCCTCATACAACGATTTAACAGTCAAACTTCGGTCACAGTTACAATCTTACTGGGCTATAAACAAACCCCAATACTCTGTTCAGCCTCCTGCTGGGGTTGTCCTTATCTCAACGCAAGGTTGAGTGGAGAAGCAATGTGATGGGGTCTTTACTGTATGGCATTATCTGAAAGGACAGGGTCTCTTCATGTGAGCCCTGAGTGAGTCGTTTAAAACCAAGCTAGGCAAGGTACAAAAAAGGCTATTGTCTTATATAAGAAATATGAAACATCATCCAAAGCATTAATCATCTGCATTTTCTCTCACGGCGTGTGGGTCGAATTTTAACCAAAAATGATGTTGTGCGGTTATTACTGCTAGACATGTTTCTGTCATCCCTCCAAAGGCAATTTTGGATTGCATGGATTTTGCTGTCACGGGGTTTCGGGGCAAGCTGTCCCCTCTTGTCATTCGCTGCGGACGTCACCGGCCGGTGGCAGCGAGATAAAAGCAAAGACAGGATTTCAAACTCCACAAGGCTCTAGCTCAGAGGAAAGAAAATATGAGCAAAATTAATTTTTAACGGCTTTCAATTCTGTGGCAAGTTTTTTTTTTTTTTTTTTCCACGCTGCGTGCGTTCATTCATACTCTGCTTGCCCGGAAGCATGTCTACCAATGAGCGCTTTTAGTTTCACAGGGAAGTTAAAACAGAACGGGGCCCCTGCCGTGGCTATGAGTTTGATCTGGAATCGTATTCTGTTATTCATTTGATGATAAAGAAATTTAGGGGGCAAAACGAATAATGACCCAAATGTTAGAGGATCACCTTAACTTTGAAAGACTTACTACAACTATCTGAAAGGTTCCCTGAGTATATTACATCATGACTCATATTATGAAGACACCAACGATGCTTTAGAAAGGTCTGCCATGTTGATCCGGGCCCCTGGGCAGCGAACTTTCAGTCAATGTCAAACTTTCCAGTTCAAACAAATAGTATTCCTCGTCCAGCCTTGAAAGAGCTGACTGGGCAGCCCCCTTCCCCTCTCGCTGCCCTTCCATCGGACTGATCAGCACTATGGGGTTTCTGGTGAGCGCTGGCCAGAGAGCGTCCGTTGGCTCTGACTTAACGCCTTCACTCCGGCCCCCGGGTAATGACCCCGCTTCACGGCCAGATTTTGATTTTTCCAGTGTCCTTTCTCACCTCCCGGCCCATCGCTCAGTCCCTTTGCTTTATGCTCTTTAGTCCCTTACTCCATATTTTCATGTATTTCGGTTTTTACACTTGCTCTTAGTAATTGGGTTTTGTTTTTTCCTCAAAGTCAGTATTTTGTTCTGTCGAGCCTGGTCACTTTTTCTTGGTTATACTTAAAGTCATGTTGTATTGTCTATGTGCTGTAAATTGCTCATTACTCCTTGCGTTTCCCTTTGAGATGTGTTCCATGAAGCTGGGAGAGCTAGTACACCCCCGGAACGGCTCACCTCTCAAAAAGAGAAACAACATCTTTTTTAAGAGTAGCGAGGGGAAGTTTTGAGAGAGTTTCTTTATGCTGAGTTGCAAAAACAGTCTAGTTTATATGAAACCCATTGAAAGCTGTCTTCTCCGACACGCACCTTAGTGTCAGAGTAATTTGATTGGCCAAGGCAGTTAATGGTTAAAACTTGTACATTGTCAGAAAGAATCAGGCAAACCTCCCTATCCCAGCAGCGTAATGACCTCCTCCCGCCCTCTATCTATCTAGTCCTCTCTCTGTTTCTCTCTTGTTCCGGCACTTGTGCTCTCTTACATAGACATAGTCCATGGCTGCTGCTTTTGGTCCATATCCTTTCTATATGAGGGTTGATTTTGTGGGTAGCCTTGGCCAAATAATTGTTGGGTCAATCAAGTTACAGTGTAGGTCAGGTAACACATAGGTCTGGACCAATAGATGTACTGCTTAGATTGAGCAACAGCCACAGCAATACCTGTGGCTAAAATAACACCCTTTCTTTCAAATTTCCTTTGGCTTTCAGCAGACCTTCTACTTTTTCGTAGGTGCTGCAACTGCCCCCCCAGCTTCTTGTTTTGGAGCATTCACGCACTATATGTTGCCGGGCTCTGCTGAGACTGTCTCCCAGTGTGACATATCGCTGGCAGGAACTACTCAATTAGGACTTTTTTGTTTATATTTATGTGGGTGTGTGAGGTTTCTGCTCAAATCTGTGTGTGTGTGTGTGTGTGTGTGTGTGTGTGTGTGTGTGTGTGTGTGTGTGTGTGTGTGTGTAGGTGTGTGTCAGAATGCACGTTGGCTCCCAAAGCCCTACTTTTTAAAAATGTGCCTCATAAGTGCTGCACTGAACCCTCTGGTTCCCACGAGATCAGACTGCGGAAGTGGCCTGATGTAATAAATCATGAAATTTGTCTGTCTTTTTTTAATTGGTATTGTTTGAAATGATGAGTGCCATGTGTTTCAATTACCCTGCTCATTTTCCAATTAAGTGCGGCACATTGTTCCCCATCGGAACTGTCACAGTGAACAATGACTTGATACATTTCTAAAACGCTGTCCCTTACTGTGGCAGAAGCTCTGAACGGGCAAACGAGGTCCTTTTCACTCGTTCACTGTGTGACGAAACTTACCGAGACTCCACTAACTTTCAAGTTATTTGCGAGAAAAATGGGAAGAAGGGATACAACTGCGTGTGTGTGTGTGTGTGTGTGTGAAAATGAGAGCGAAAGCGCAAACGGGAGATAATGAGACCATTATGGTCGTGTGCAGGGGCGCATGCACAGTTTTCATGCCAAGCGATGAAAACTGTAGCAATAATCCTACGTTGCACTTCCCTAATCCCTAGCTGATGCTGTATCTGGGTTTCCATTGGAAACTGGATTGGTTATTGATGCTAATTCACTCCCTGCTAAGAATGAAACAGCCACGTGGGTGGTAAGATGATGGAGAAGATAAAAGGAGAGGAGAGGAGAGGAGTGGGGGAAGAAGGGGACGAGGGCACCTCGAAAGATTCTGCGTCATGACTGACCCACCTCCTTCACAACGTAACGTTTCTTGCCCTGACTCCACATCTAGATGTTTTTTGTCTGGTTTAACCTTTGTCTTTTCATCGCCTAAATTTGATTTTTCCAAAACCAGGATGTCCCAAGCCATCAATCTGCCCTGCTCAACCTTCATGGCAGAAGGACAACAGCTGGCCACTGTTCCTACTTTCAAATACCCAGGAAGCATAATATCTGACAACTTCACAATAGACGATGAGATCCAAAACCGCCTCAAACAATATTCAGCATCTTTTGGTGGTCTAAATAGGGGGGTTTTCCTTAACAGCAACCCTAACTTCCACACCAATGCGCTTGTTCACCTCGCAGTCTGTATCTCAACCCTACTGTACGGAAGTGAGGCATGGTGCATTTCCAGGCATCTCAGAACCCTAGAGGCCTTCTAAATGAGATGCCTCCAGAAGATCCACGGCATCACCTGGAAGGACAGAGTGCCACTCACAGATGTGCTGGGAGGGGCAGACAGTTGCAGCGTGGAGGCCACCATCAACTCAGGTGGCTCGGCCATGTTATTCGCATGCCCAAGCCACAGACTCCCAAAGTCCTCTACGGCCAGCTAAACCTTGTCCAGCGCACTGTCGGTGAGGAGAGGATGCAGTTCAAGGACCAAATGAAGACCACGCCGAAGAGAGGCCAGATCAACCGCTCCTCACTGGAAGAGCTTGCTCCCTGTCGCACCCGCTGGCGTTCTCACTCCTCACAGGGAGTGAAATGTAGAGAGAACCTGCGCACACAACATTGTGTAGCAAAGTACACCAAGGGGCACACTCATATGGTTACCCCCCCCCCCTAAAATTTTGCTTTTACATGCCTATTTAGCAGGACGTGACTATTTAGTCACATTTTGGTGGCTAAATAGTCCATAAATAGGAGAAGATGATCACTTCGGACACGATGGACAACCAGCAAGCAAGCAAGTGTGAAAGTGAGAGCGAGAACTGGAGATAATGAGACCGTTATGGTCGCACATGTGCAGAGGCGCATGCACAGTGTTAATTACAAACTCTGAAAACTGTAGTAATAATCCCGCATTGCCCTTTAGCACGGTGCTTGAGCTAATGATATATCTGTGTTTCCATTGATTGGTTATTGATAGCTAATTCCCTCCTGCTAAGCATGAAACAGCCACAGGGCTGGTAAAATGGCGAAGAAGAAGAAAGGAGAGGAGAGAAGTGGAGTGGGGTGAGGGCACCTCGAAGGATTCAACCTGCAGGGCCTCTGCATCATAACGGACCCACCTCTTTCACAGCGTAACTTTTCTTGCCCTGACCCTGCATCTACATTTTTCTGGTCTGGTTGAACCTTCGCCTTTTCGTCCCCTGAATTTGATTTCTCCAAAACGGCGATGTCCCGAGCCATCAATCTCTCACCTATCTACGATGGGTGTCCCCTCTTGTTCTCTCGTGTTCCTCTTTTTAGGATTATTTTAAAAGTCCAAGTCATTTTTTTACAAGATTGTGTGTCAAGCTCAAGTCCTACAAACTTTGTAATGTCATGTTTGTGTAGAATGACTGGGTGAAAGTCCAATATGTTAAGCAATAATCTTCTGGACCATGTTGATGTCAAATTGAGTTTCACCACATTTACTGCACATTTGACATTACATCATTTATTGTCTCTATTTTCGGGTTTCAGAAAATTTGAACAATATCGTAAGAAACCTTCCGACTTTGTTGTTCTTAATTCCATTCAAAAACGTGGAAGCGGCATTTCTTTAACATGGAATTGACAACTATGAAATATGACCAAGTTAAGTAACCTGGTCGAAAATATGTTATTATCATTTTCAGGGGGACCTGGAGATAGTTTCAAGGTTTCTCACCA